>NC_142931.1:5667707-5757707 GCF_046866305.1 Octopus bimaculoides
GGTCCGAACAAAAATAAAGCACAGAGATATGATAGCAAAAGCAGTGTGTGTCATGGATGGAAACAGTCCTAACAGGGCTTTGTTTTCGCTCAGTTCGTTACAGTACAAGAATGATTACGGAAAGACATTATCTCGTAGGTCTGCTAAGCTAACAGTGCCCCCACTGTAGTTTTGTGGGAGCATATGTACTAGATACTTACTGCGTTCACTTTCTAAATTCAGAACAGCAGCAAATGGAACCAACATATTTATCAACAGCATCACTTATCAAATGATTTCTCAAGGTGCAACGCGTAAAATATATTTTCCCAGTTATTTTAGGTTTTATTAAAAAGAATTTTGTTCTGAGGCCTGCAGGCATTGAAGATAATGGAGGATCAATTAAACAGGTTAAGATTTTCTTATCTCAGTTTAAAAGAATAAATCTGAATACTGCAAACACATGTTTTCGAAGCCCAAGTGCAATCTCCCTATACTTGTCCACACACACACACACACACACGCACACGCACACGCACACGCACACGCGCACACACACACACAGGTATATGCATAAATACACAGACATGACAGAAGTAAATAGACGCACTTAAAATCGTTAATATTTATTTAAATCTGAAATTATACATTCAAATTATTTATTAATTATGATAATGTGAATATCTGATATTTAGTAAGATATACCCTTTACCTTTTCCAATGTAAGGACCCTATTATGCATGCGACTGATCAGATGAATATTTTCTTGAGGTATTTCTTGCCAAGTTTCATGCAGTAATCTCAAAAGATCTGGCTTTGAGGATGCTTTCTTGTTCTTTTTACGAAGTATCCTGTCCATTATGTCCCAGAAGTGTCCAATGGGGTCCATATCTGGTGTCAGGTTTGGCCATAAAAGCTTTTTTATGTCATTCTTTTCCAACCAATCTTGCGTCCTTTTAGCCGTGTGACAAGGAGCCACATCTTCCATAAAGTCTTTAATAATTTCACCACTGGAGAAGGTTTGGAAGAAGTCCTTTCTGCAATATGAACATATATTTATCTGAGTTTATGTTTCCTCAAACTCCACCAGTTCTGATCAACTATTGTTCCAAATTGCTCTTTAGACCGTGTTTCATTGTTGGCTACAATCTTTTCACGTCAAATTATTGATCACAGAGTCTCTAGACTCACACTAGACCACTGTCAGAAAATATTAGGTTGTTCCGAAAATAATGGCCACTCTAAGTGTTATGGTTTGAAACGCAATTTTATCACAGTATTTTCATTATATCTTAGGCGAATTTCGACACAGTTAATAATTGATGTATGCCCTTTAATAATTTTCTACTTATTTCGGTTAGAAAATATTCTTGAAGCATAGGCGACCTTAATTACGAACATGAACAAAAAAGAAGCTTCGCTTACTTTTCTTCCATGAGTTCAAACTTGGGCACAATGCCTCCCAAACAGCTGCGAATATCACCAGAGCATGGGGAGAAGGGTCCACAAGCGATCGCACAGTACGAAGGTGGTTTCAGAAATTCCGTAGTAGTGATGAGAGCCTTGAAGGTGAAGAAGGTAGAGGGCAGTCATGCAGTCTTGACAATGAACAATGGAAAGCAATTGTTGGACAAAACCCATGTCAAAGTGTCAGAGAAATGTCTCAGGCACTTGGTGTCGGTATAGCAACGGTCTCATGCAATCCGCAGAAGATTGGTAAGGTGAAAAAGCTCGATAAATGGGTACTGCATGAGCTCTATGAAAATCAAAAGTTCGGCGTTTTGAAGTGTGCCAGATGCTCTTTCTGCGAAAGGCCAATGATATTTTTCTTGATCAAATAGTCACTTATGATGAAAAGCGGATCTTTTATGATAACCGTAAACGATCAGGTCAATGGCTCGATCGTGATGAGTCCCCCAAACATTTTCCAAGATCAAAGTTGCATCATCAAAAGATTATTGTGACTGTCTGGTGGCATGCAATTGTGTTGTCCGTTACAGCTTTCTGAAAGCCAATCAAAGCATTACAACAGGGATTACTGCAATCAACTCGTTGAAATGCATGCCCACTTGCAAAAAATGAGGCCTGAATTGGTGAATGGGCGTGGCCTAATTCTGCTCCCCAATAATGCAAAGTCACGTGTTGCAAGAATGACGCTGCAGAAACTCACAGACTTGGGAGACGAGACTTTACCACATCCTCCAGATTCTCCTGACCTTTCCCCCACTGACTACCATTTTTAAAAAGCATTTAAACACTTTTTGAAGTGATAAAACTCTCAGCTCCAAACCAGAGGTGGAATCAGCTTTCAAAGATTTCTTAACATCAAAGTCAATAAGTTTTTACCAACGTAGCATAAATAATCCTGCTTATCGATGGCAGAAATGCATGGATGATCTTTTCGATGCAGATAAAAAACTTGTAGATAATACCACTGCCCGGCCCTCTTTCTCAACATATTCCAGAAGCATTTCTCGTGAACTTCTCCAGCTTAGGTGTAAACATTCACTCTGGCGAGACACCGTCCATTGTTGTGAAACTGGTATTCATCTAATTAGATTATCGAATGGGATTTGCTATCGCAGTTAATATCTTTAAGCCAATAGGGCATAATAATCTTATTTCCGTCATCAGCCTCTAGATGGAGATTTCTGACCAAGGAACGCCAGATAATTGATTCAACAGTTTAACTATGGATTGATAATCTATCAAAATATCAGGCGGCTTATCTTCTCTTCCCGAACATTCCAGGCTTTCTACCTGTAGTAGAAAAGAAATTCTATCGAAATGTTTAATGTATTATTCCGACTGAAACGACGAGGAGTAAATAATGAAATCACGAGCAGCTGGTGGTATTTAGAAAATATACATCTCAGAGAGAGAGAGAGAGAGAGAGAGAGTGAGAGAGAGGTTCTCGGAAATAATAACCATCCAATATTCAAACAAAAAATAATCAAATAAAAAGAAGAGATTCTTGAACGATTTCATGGACGACCGTTTTCCATGTCAAGACAATGAAGTGCTGAGACAGCGAAATGTCACTTCTAAAAATAGCTGAACACACGTGATTGGGTCAAAATAAATAAACAAATGTCTGAACTATAGCAATAAACATATATATGAAAATATGTTAAGTTGCTGGTGCCTTTGGAAACTGATGGAGTGGACGTCATAGTTGTTTCTAAAAATACTCATCCACGCTGTACTCCCCCCTCTCTCTCTCTAACTCCGTTTTCCCCCTCTTTCTGTATACACAGTTTCACACACGCACGCACATACACTATACATACATACATATATATATATATATATATATATATATATATATAGTGTGTGTGTGTGTGTGTGTGTGTGTGTGTGTGTGTGTGTGTGTGTGTGTGTGTGTGTGTGTGTGTGCATGCATGGATGTATGGTTATATACATATATATATATATATGTATATACATGCAGGCGCATATACGCATATATGTGATTATATATATATATATATATATATATATATAAAGAAAAGAGAAAATGGAGATAATATTGATAAGCATCTATTGATTTACATCAATTATTATTTCTGAATAATTTACAAAAGACTGCATCCCATCTTACAGCTGTTTCTGCTGTAATGTGCTTTGGTATCACCATTATTATGCTAAAAAATATATATCGTAGTTGGTAGTAAAACCGATTTGAATCATGGAGTTTCATCAGAGTGGAAAACAAATAAATAAATATAGACAAGGAAAGGTTGGATATTGTGGGAATCAAGTCATGTGGCGTGTGTATATAATTGGACTCTCCCATGGAAAAGAAAGGGAAAACAGGATCCAGGGCGGTGGAATATATAAAAAGAAACCCTAAAACCTTCTACAAGTTCGCAAAAGCGTCTGCCTCAGTGCGATACAGGATAGGGCTACAGTTTGATGAAAAGGGCTCACTGACTGCATACCCCAAAGTGTTTTCATCTCCCAACTAGAAAACATGAAAATAAGCAGACCTGATGAATTCCTCAAGAGAAAAGGCGACCATCAATTACATTGACATTACAGAAGAGGATATATTGTCGCCCTTTGACAAGATAAACTTAAACTCTGCAACAGGCCCAGATGCACACCCAGAAATTCTGTTAAAACATGCAGGAAATCTCTTGCAAACCCACTGCAAATACTGCAGTCCGCCCTAATGTGGATCTTTTGTCCACGTTTATAGCAACGAGGGATTCTGCTCTCTACCTCACACTTTCATTATTGTTTCTCCGACTGTCACTGTTTCTGAAAGCTTCTCTAAATTTTCTTCCTTACTTTGTATATATAATTTCCAGAATTTTTCCATGACAATTAGTGGCTTCCGTTTCTGTGGCTTGGAGCACGGTGACCTCTTTCTCGCTTCCTAGAAGCACAGCCGCCGCCATCGAAGCCACGTCTATTTCAGCGGGGATTCCCTCCACCCTAACCTTGGAAGTTCTTCTTCCAAGGTATGTGGGTAGGAGGATTACCCTTTCTGTTTTCATCAAAGATTTTACACAGTTTTCTTTCGCTTTTTCTTTGTTCTTAAAATATTCCTCAACTGTGCCGTATTGGCTTCCTCTGGCAAGATACACCATGTCTTGTCAGATTGGCCTCAACCCTTTTAAAATTTCTTCTGTCGGTTCATTTTCTCATTTTTCCTCCTTGATTAGAATAAACTTTATACACATTTATCTTTCTTCCATTTTCTTTAGGATTTCTTGTGGCGGTGATAGTTTCACGTCAGGACCTTCATTTTTTAACATTTTTTCAAAATTTAAAAAGTTCTTCAGGCTTACCTCTTTCTTTGGCACCTCGGTCACCTCCATCACCTCCGCAAAACTTTTCTCCTTTAAAAGCTTGTCCTTTTCTACAGCTTCCACAAGCTCCTCTTCAGACGACGACAGTTCTGAATACGCCACCTCTTATTCACTTAAGTCCGAATAAAATTCAGCCATCTCTCCTCAAAATGTTGAGGGACAACTCAACACCATAAACCGCTGCAAAGCAGCACACAACTATCAAAATTTCACACATCCAACAGACGACAAAATCCCGACACTATATATGTATGTGTGTGTGTGTGTGTATATATATATATATATATATATATATATATATATATATCCTTTCCTTTCCCGCTTCTCACTCCTACTCTTTCCATCTCGTCTCATTTCCCCCAACATTCTGCGCCTCCGTATTTTCTTCATTCTCTCACACTTCGCTGCTGCTTTTAGATTTAACGTTGTTGCTGTTGTTGTTCTTCTTATTTCTCTTCGTCTCACCGTCTTCTTCCTCTTACTATCACTCCTTCCTGTTAACTTCATTTCCGCCATCTTTCACTTTCCTTTATTTCTGCATTCTTTGCTTTTCTCTCCCACCGCCACCTTCCGTTATTGATCCCTTTCCCTCTATTTCACTAGTGTCTTTCTTTTTTCTTTCTTTCTTTCCCCGTTTTCTCCTGTGTCTTCCCCTTCCTCTCACTACCACTCACCTCCTGATTGTTACTTTCCCTCTGCATCTCTTCTTTCTTCCTGTCTTCTTTCTCTTCTCTTTCTTACCCTTTTCGTTCCCCACCCACCACCACCACTGTCTCTTTCCTTCCACCTTTCCTCTTATCTCTCTGTCTTCATTATTTCTTTCTATCTCCCCCTCTCTCTATCTCTGTCTTTCTGTCATCCTCCTCCTTAACATCTCAGTCTATCTTATATTACACCTGTTTCTATCTCTTGAATATGATCTCCCCTACTCTCTGTCTTTCTTTTTCTCTCTTTCTCACTTTCACTCTTTTCCTTCCCTCCCTCTCGATCTCTCCTACCACTTCTCTTTATGTCCTATTTCTTATTCCATTCATCACTCATTAATACGACCAACTCACACACGAATTCACGCACACATACAGCTAGATATACGCATACATCTCGTCACAAGAATACACAAACACATTCACACTTCACACATAGGTATACATAAATTCCCGCATACATAAACACGCTCACACACTAACTTCCATTTTCTTCTCACACATTTTCTATAATCCGAAGACTCGTTTTCTCCTCCAAGCTCTCTCCTCTCCACCTTTCATCTTATCCTTGTGTACAAATATACACACATATTCTCACATACTGTGCACATTCGCACTCAACAACACACACGCACATACTCATATACGCACGTGCACATTATCAAAATATTAGCTTTGTGGACAAAGATAAGCTGCAGCAAACACCATTTCATAGCACAACCAAGCAGATTTTATATAGTCACGTGTTGCTCTCGTTAGTTTCCGCTTTGTCTATTATTCAGCAAAGTTTTGTCAATAATGGTGGTAATCCTTTATAATAACAACTTTGAAATCGCTTTCGTAAGATAACCGGAATTGATAATGATACACGGAACACAGGATAAGGAAGAACCTGAAGCAAAAGAGAGAAGCGAAATTGTAAAAACATTGATTGGAATATGAGGAAACCCAGTAGGAATGGATCCTGCGTTGTTATCAAATACATACAAAAGAAAATGTCTGTTGTAGACTTGTCTTGCTTTCCACAAAGAAACTGCTGAGAAAATAATCTTGACTGTAACATGTAATATAAGTTGTGTTGCTGTTGTACGTGAAGTAATGTCGTTTTAAACACGTGACTAACAGCGTATGAAGGACGAAACTGGCTAATTAGTTTAAATGGAATAGGTTAGTTTAATGAATTACATTTAAGAAACAAATGATTAGTATCAAAATATTTATGTGTGTGTGTGTGTATATATATATATATATATATATATATATATATATATATATATATACACGCATATATATATATACACATATATATATATTAGGTGGAGGTGCGTGGCTTAATGGTTAGGGTATCAGCATCATGATCGTAGGATTGTGGTTTCGATTCCTGGACCGGGCGACGCGTTGTGTTCTTGAGCAAAACACTTTATTTCACGTTGCTCCAGTCCACTCAGCCGGCAAAAATGAGTAACGCTGCGATGGACTGGCGTCCCGTCCAACTGGGGAACATATACGCCATTAGGCTTTAAAAGGGCGCATTTATTATTTTATATATATTAGACAATGGGATAACAAAGCCAAGGCTGTAATGAGTTTTCAGAATATTTATAATGAAATAGTCTTACAGCTGTTTCTGGGATATTATGGATATCCCTTCAGAGACGGTGTGAAAAAATATTTGAGTTCAAATTGTTATGGAAAAGGAGGAGATAGGGAATATAGAGGGGAGTAAGAGAATGATAGTAGACATAAGATATTGTAGTTGCAGTTCCATTATTCAAGGAAAGCGGTGTATAGAAGTGGTAAAAAAAGTTTCCTATACATGGTATGTAAGTTCCAGTAGCAATACATACATATCATATGTATGTATGTATGTGTGTATGTATGTATGTGTGTATGTATGTATGTATGTATGTATGTATAAGCTAATGAAAGTGATTACGTCATTCTTGTTCTTTTGTCATGCAGTAATTCCTCTTACGCTTCGTCCTCAACTGACTTAACTCTAAAGCATAAATATATTGAATTCTAACTGATGGTTATTAGTATTGCTATTACTAAGTGAAATCATAACACACACACACACACACACACACACACACACACACACACACACACACACACACACACACACACACAATATGTTTGATTGTATGTATAGTTACAGAAGAGAGCCAACAAATTTATTGACTATTTACAAGAAAGATTGACAGTAGAAGTTTCGGCGTAGCTGCTTTCGTCAAACTATAGATTATGTTTAATACAGTTCTATATTTAAGAGATGAGGAATTATGTACAATATTTACATTATTTACATGGGCATATGGCGTAGTGGTTAAGAGAGCGGGCTACTAACCCCAAGATTCCGAGTTCGATTCCAGGCAGTGACAAACTCTTTATTGGCATGACTTCCAATTCCTTACATTCTGTGTTCAAATAACACCGGAATCAATTTTGCTGTTCTTTCCTCCAGGTTCGATATAAATAAACAACCAGGTCTAGTCTTGTAGTCGATGGTATCGACTAACCCTTCCACTCCTGAAGTTGCTGACCCTGCGCCAGAATTTGAAACCATTATCAAATTTTGCTACCCCTCCCACTTCAATGCTCGTTCTACTCTTCTCTACTTCTTGTTACAAGATTCGTATCTTCGTCCCTATTATCGTATACTGATCTATAAGTGAAGGCGCGCGGTTAAAGCGTTGCAGTCACGATCACAAGATCGTGGTTTCGATTCGCGGAACGTGTGGCTTGTTGTGTTCTTGAGCAAATCACTTCATTTCACGTTGCTATAGTCCACTGGGCTTTAAAAGTATAACCCAACGACGAAAAGTTCTCGGTCACTCAGAGAAACTGGGCAACCAGCCGCATCTATCTATCTATATGCGTGCGGGCACACACACACACACACACATATCAGATAGATAAATAGATAAGGCGGTGAGCTGGCAGAATCGTTAGCATGCCGGGCGAAATACTTAGCGGTATTTCGTCTGTCTTTACGTTCTGAGTTCAAATTCCGCCGAGGTCGACTTTGCCTTTCATCCTTTCGGGGTCGATAAATTAAGTACCAGTTACACACTGGGATCGGTGTAATAGACTTAATCCTTTTGTCTGTCCTTGTTTGTCTCCTCTATGTTTAACCCCCCCCCCCCGTGGGCAATAAAGAAATAAGACAGATAGATATACGAGGTCTGATCAATAAGTATCTGGACTGTTGCGATAGTAACGAAGCTAAAGCACGTAGAGTGAAGTTGCTGACCTTGAACTCGCTTGTGTGTGTGCACTAAGTTTTAACGTTCTTGTTCACTTCTGCTGTTCACACCAGTGCTTGGAGGGAAGGTGTGTAGCGTGCGATCGTCGCATTGAACCACCAGCTCTCCGTTTCCTCTTATGTTCATATTGGTTTCAAATTTTGACACAAGGTCAATAATTTCAGAAAGGGGATGAGTCGGTTTTGCATTGAGCCCAGGGCTTAACTGGTACTTATTTTATCGACCCTCAAATAATGCAAGGCAAAGATGACCTCGGTGGAATTTGAACTCAGGACGTAACGACAGATGAAATGTCGCCAAGCATTTCGCCCGGCGTGCTAACGACTCTACCAGCGCGCCTCCTTAATTCCCTTATGTTCATATTGAAAGGAGAGTAGTGTTGCTGTTGTTTAATATAAGTCATTCCTATAGTTCATAGCATTCCATGCATGGCCACCTAGTATTGTGTTCACATAATCTATATTAGACTACATTAACCAATATGTCTATCATTAAAAAAAACAAACACTACCGTGTGATTTAAAGGTGTTCTGACTGTTATTTCTAACAGATCAAGCAAACATGTAGTCGTTTCATAATTTGTGCGATTTGATACAGATTTATGGGCGTAAATTGAAATGCCAATCGAGAGTCTTTTAGTTTAATTTTCATTGGTGGCGTGGTATAGGTCTATGTTGTAAATTTGTATAAGTAACCAAGGTGTACCAAGGGTGCCCTGGTGGTATGACTGACCATAACATGCGGCACCAACAACTATCACTTGACGAAGCTAAGTTGACATAGGTGTCTAGAATTGACCTAGCTGTATCAAACATCATCGTCAATAGCCACAGTAGCAGCAATTGTTGTTGCCTTCACCGTAGTTATCAACGTAATCGTCACCGTTGCTATTGGCCTTGCTAAATTCTTCGCCACCTTCATTACAACTGCCGCAAAGGCTGTCCTAACAACAGAACTTGCAAATCATAACATGCGAATAGAAGGCGAGTTAGGTTTCAGTTCTTAGGGCAAGTTAAACTATATGTGATAGACTATCATTCTATCCAGAAGCACGTTTATCTCTCATCCACTTAACGATGATCTTAATGTAGATAAATCTCTTCCAGTAGTTTGGATTCATTTGATTAAATAAATGAATAAGACCAGATTTGATTCAATCGACTTTACCGTCTTGATAGTTGGCTCCAGTGCTTAAGTAATAAATTCTTATTTTATGAACGTCATAAAAAAAAAGATACGGAAAACCGATTCCTGGAGGAACTGAACTCGGAGGTAGAAACCATTAAACATTTAATACAAGTCATGATTACGTCAACCATAAAACGACCTCAAAGACTACTTACAAGACATTAGTAGTTGAGAGTTAGCTCGTAAAATGTTTTTGCTCGCTTCTTACTTAACATTGCAAAGAAGAGCACTTGAATAAGGGCCTCCAAAAAATGCAATTATCTCTGCTTTCATTTGGAATCTATAAAACAGGTTTAGAGGGAGATCATTTTGGATCTTTACAAACATTAAATCTGCACACGTCCGCGGACACGGACGGACACGCACACACACACACACACACACAGCCTCTCCCTCTCTCTCTCTCCCTCTCTCTCTCTCCCTCTCTCTCTCCCTCTCTCTCTCTCCCTCTCTC
The DNA here is from genome assembly GCF_046866305.1 of Octopus bimaculoides. Lineage (NCBI taxonomy): Eukaryota > Metazoa > Mollusca > Cephalopoda > Octopoda > Octopodidae > Octopus > Octopus bimaculoides. Next base: position 5,678,119 of record NC_142931.1, read on the forward strand.
TCTCCCTCTCTCTCTCTCCCTCTCTCTCTCTCCCTCTCTCTCTCTCCCTCTCTCTCTCTCCCTCTCTCTCTCCCTCTCCTCCCCCCTCTCTCTCTCCTCCAATTCTATCATTGTTTATTTATCTTTTTCTCTCTCTTTCTCTCTCAGAACCTAAATGTGTAAGAACAGAGCAAGTAACACACATCAATAAAGACAACAGCATTATATATCGATTGTAAGACAGCGTTATTCAGCAATGGTTACCTCCGCCTATCCCCCCCCCTGCTCTGGCCAATCATGTGTCTCTACACACTGACTCTAGTTTGTTTCTCTATTCAACACACGACTGAAGATGATGTGGAAGCATTGACATTTTTACCGTTTGTGTCGTTTTTACTTGCAAATGTTAAACTGAATTCAGATATTTGTCCCTTTAATATATTTTTTTATTCTCGATATGTTTATTTCGCCAGTTAAACTACTACTACTACTACAACTACAACTATGGATCGACTCTGAGCATGCTTTTTTAATTAGGAGGGAAGAAACTTACCTATAGCTTGAGAATGGCGGAGTTATCCGGGATTTTTGCGTGGGGTTTACCCCGGATTTTCCTAAGTGGACTACCCCGCTATTGGAGATTCTATATATTTATTTATTTAATAATGACTTATTTCTCTAATTTCTATTATATATCCTCTCGTATATCCCTTAATGTGGTAGTATTTTCCTTTGGTCGATGTAAACTCCACCTGTTATTGTTTTGTATTTTTTGTTTTGTTTTGTTTTGTGCACTATAACCCCTCCTTCAACATTGTCCACCATGTCTTGGTTCCTTGTGGCCAATTAAGGAAATTATTATTATTATTATTATTATTATTATTATTATTATCATCATCATCAATACAATTATGGCGGCGAGCTGGCAGAATCGTTAGCAGGCCGGCAAAATGCTTTGCGGTACTTTGTCCGTCTTCGTGTTCTGACTTCAAATTCTGCCGAGGTTAACTTTGCCTTTCATCCTTTTGGGGTCGATTAAATAAGTACCAGTTACGCACTGGGGTCGATGTAATCGACTTAATCTCTTCCCCCTAAATTTGAGAATAATAATAATCATAATAATTATTATTATTACTATGCCCGTGAGATGGCAGAATCGTTAGTACACAGGGTGAAATGCTTAACAGTATTTCGCCCGTCGCTACGTTCTGGGTTCAAATTCAGCCGAGGTCGACTTTGCCTTTCATTATTTCGGCGTTGATAAATTAAGTACTATTAGTGTACTAGGGTTGATCTCAGCCACTGGCTCCTTTCCCACTCCAATTTCAGCCCTAGTGCATATAGTAGAAACGATTATTATTATTATTGTTGTTGTTACTAAGTTAGCAATCTGCCAAAATCGTTAGCACGCCTTGCAAAATGCTTAGCAGCATTTCACCAGTCTTTCCCATTCTGTATTCAAATGTAACCTTGGGTAAATGTCTTTCGGTGTAATACTTTAACCCAAAATGCTGCTAATGTAACTGCAAAAATCCTTTGAATCGACAGTATGTGAGTTTGGGTGGTCGACCTATAATAGTATTACGGTCTTGTTTAGCATCTATATCTGGTCCTAGGAAGCTATTATTAGTGGTCACTATTTTCCTCTGTCCAGGTCTTCAGTCTAAAAATAATCCACGACATAAAACGTTCCTTTATTTGTCTCAGACTCACTGGAAAAGCGTTGTGGGTGTTGTCCTCCTCATGTATAAAGCACAAAACGTGTTTTGATGCGGACGAGGAAGACGAATTGAAAAACAGAGAGCTGAGTGTTTACAAAATGACATGAGTTATATGCTATCGTACGAGAAAAGCAAAAATAAATAAAACAAATAAACAAAAAACCTACAATTAACTGAAATAGCAAACTGGAATGATATGAAGCAGGTTACGATTGAATGAATCGTGTGAACAGTGTATTGGCTGTCATTTGATGAGAGATGAGAGGTCAAAGTCCGTTCTCACTTCAATTAAACATTTCATAAAAGACAGCAGAAGAAAGTTTCTCATACTGAATAACAATACTTAGATTTTGTATTATACAAATAATGATTTTAATAATGTTTATAGCAGAAGCGCAGGCGTGGCTGTGTGGTAAGTAGTTTGCGCGGCTGTGTGGTTAAGGCGGCGAGCTGGCAGAAACATTAGCACACCGGGCGAAATGCTTAGCGGTATTTCGTTCTCAGTTCAAATTCCACCGAGGTCGACTTTTGCCTTTCATCATTTCGGGGTCAAAAAATTAAGTACCAGTTACGCACTGAGGTCGATGCAATCGACTTAATCCGTTTGTCTGTCCTTGTTTGTCTCCTTTATGTTTAGCCCCTTGTGGGCAATAAAGAAATAAGAAGTTTGCTTCCAAGCCATATGGTTCCGGATTCAGTCCCGCGGTGTGGCACCTAGAGCAAGTGTATTCTGCTATAGATTCATGAGAGGATTTGGCAGACTTTCAGAAAACTTAGGTAATGTGGTTGATTTGTTGAACTAAAATTCTTCAAGGCGGTGCCACAGCATGGCCACATACTAATGACTGATACAATCACAAGATACATATTGGCATGCATCCATATACAAATATATAATTGTGTGTTCGAATCTGACTGTCTCTCAATTTCTGAAACACACAGATATGAACATACATACAACTCTACACATGCATATATAGACATATATATATATATAGACATATATATATATATATATATAGACATATATATATATATATATATATATATATATATATATAGACATATATATATATATATATATATATATATATAGACATATATATATATATAGACATATATATATATATAGACATATATATAGACATATATATATATATATATAGACATATATATATATATATATATAGACATATATATATATATATATAGACATATATATATATATATATAGACATATATATATATATATATAGACATATATATATATATATATAGACATATATATATATATATATAGACATATATATATATATATATAGACATATATATATATATATATAGACATATATATATATATATATATAGACATATATATATATATATATATAGACATATATATATATATATATATATAGACATATATATATATATATATATATAGACATATATATATATATATATATAGACATATATATATATATATATATATAGACATATATATATATATATATATAGACATATATATATATATATATATAGACATATATATATATATATATATAGACATATATATATATATATATATAGACATATATATATATATATATATATATAGACATATATATATATATATATAGACATATATATATATATATATATATATATATATAGACATATATATATATATATATATATAGACATATATATATATATATAGACATATATATATATATATATATAGACATATATATATATATATAGACATATATATATATATATAGACATATATATATATATATAGACATATATATATATATATATATATATATATATATATATATATATATATATATATATATATTCCTGTACGTGTTAAATTATACACGGTTACGACGACGAGGAATCCAGTCAATCCAATCAACGGAACAGCCAGCTCGTGAAATTAACGTGCAAGTTGCTGAGCACTCCACAGGCACGTGTACCCTTAACATAGTTCTCGGGGAGATACAGCGTGACACAGAGTGTGACAAGACTAGCCTTTTGAAATACAGATACAAGAGAAACAGGAAGTAAAATGAGAGATCGTTGTGGTGAAAAAGTACGGCAGGATTTGCCACCGACATCTGCAGGAGCTTCGTGGAGCTTTAGGTGCTTTTGCTCAATAAACACTCGCAAACTGGGAATCGATCGCGAGTTCGCTGCCTTAACCACTGGGCCATTGCACCTCCACTCTCTCTCACACACACACACACACACACACGCACAATATATATAAATATATATATATATATATATATATATATGTAAAAAGAGTTACGGAATGGAGTATGGGAAGTCAGGGCTACATATATTTCGTAGCGAGTGGAACCTCAGAAGTGATAAAATTCGAGTGAGGTGTATACCGCGGGCTACTCTCTTCAGGCTAAGGATATCTTGATTAGATTAAAGGCTACACTTTCGGAAGGAGGTACGTGTTAACGCAGAGGGGATTCAATCAGGATGTGTCGGTGGGTGGGTGGTTTTCACAGTATGTGAGGGTATATAAATGAGGGGAGAAATTAGTAATAAAAGGAGAGAAAGAAAAGTAAATAAAATAAAGTAACAAATAGGTGAGTGAGAGAAAGGAGAACTGGACGGGTCGTTGGTAGATAACGTACACACACACACACATACACACACACACACACACACACACACACACACATCAGTTATTTTAAAGAGACAGAATCAATGCAACTGATATAGACATTTGTAGAATTAACCATTTTAAGTGGCAGAGGCGAGTGAATAGAATTGAAGGTATGATGAAGTGATTAACAGCAGGTAGACACTGGTAGTGTCAGAGATCGATTACTTTCAATAGAGATAACATGCCATGTCTGATTAAAACTTTCAAGATACCAATATCAGAGAACAACTAGTTGTACCCATGTACAATAATCATACCCGAGCACTTTAAAAATTGTTTTCGTGTTACACCCCAGTTCAATATATAATCGAAACTGTCTATCAACCAGTCTAGTCTATTTTTCTCTTACCGAATCTCAAGCTCTCTTCTTTTTCTCCGATATATACATATAATGTTGTGTGTGTTTCTATGCGAGTGTGCGCGCGCACTCGTTTACCGGTTTGCGTATTGCGTGTATACATCTATATTCACGTATATAGGATTGTGTGCGTGCACACACACACACATAAATTCTTTTGGGGAATTGGATCTCGAAGTACTTACAAACCTATAAATAACAGCATGTAAATATCGAATTGAAAACCCCTTTTGTATAGAAAAGTCGAAGGTTGGCCGCGGGGTACGAACCTACATTTCCTGTAGACGTATATATATCTCGTATTTCCTCTCTTTCTCTTTTCCCCTCGTTGCTCACCTATTCTTCTACTTCCTCCCTCTGTTTCTCCCTCTACCACTCTCTCTCTTCCCTTTACACCGGCATGGTCACATGCTTCCGGTCAATAATCCTTTCCTTCCTTGGCTTTCGCCAAGCAACGCACGCACCACTTTGTCCCTCTCGGGTCCGTGCCTCATCGCGTTCATACACACATAATTTTTCTCGTCTGGCCGTAAAGCCTTTTCTGTTTGTTTTCCTGTCTTGTTTTTTGTCCGCCACTACATTCCTCCATGGCTAGATTTAATTTGCGTATACAAATTTAATCTGCGATCCATGGGACGAGCCGTTTTAGCGATGCGTCCTGCCCAAGCTCGTCGAAACGCCAGTGTTAAAACGAGGGTGGCTGATGATGGAGAATGTTCTCTATGTGGCTCGTGTGTTCTCGTCTACGTTTGTTTGCAATGTCCTGTACCCAGATATGCACCTATACATACAGGTGGATGTCGGTATGCACATACCTGTACGTATATATGCATATACTCATTTACTATTTGTTTTTACATGATTGGACGCAGCGTCTTCCAAATGTAAGTAGTTTTCGTAACTCGTATCCTCCGACGCTGCTCTATCTCTTTCTCTTTCCTTTCCCCCCCTTCGTTCTTCCTCTGTACTACTACGTATCTCGCTTTACCCCTCTCGTTCTTCCTCTGTTACTACTACGTATCTCTTTTTCCCCCTCGTATTTCCTCTTTCTCTTTTCCCCTCGTTGCTCACCTATTCTTCTACTTCCTCCCTCTGTTTCTCCCTCTACCACTCTCTCTCTTCCCTTTACACCGGCATGGTCACATGCTTCCGGTCAATAATCCTTTCCTTCCTTGGCTTTCGCCAAGCAACGCACGCACCACTTTGTCCCTCTCGGGTCCGTGCCTCATCGCGTTCTTACACACATAATTTTTCTCGTCTGGCCGTAAAGCCTTTTCTGTTTGTTTTCCTGTCTTGTTTTTTGTCCGCCACTACATTCCTCCATGGCTAGATTTAATTTGCGTATACAAATTTAATCTGCGATCCATGGGACGAGCCGTTTTAGCGATGCGTCCTGCCCAAGCTCGTCGAAACGCCAGTGTTAAAACGTGGGTGGCTGATGAAGGAGAATGTTCTCTTTGTGGCACGTGTGTTCTCGTCTACGTTTGTTTGCAATGTCCTGTACCCAGATATGCACCTATACATACAGGTGGATGTCGGTATGCACATACCTGTACGTATATATGCATATACTCATTTACTATTTGTTTATATATATATAGATATATATATATATATATATATATATATATATATATATATATAGTAAATAAAATGAGACATATACATGCTCATACAAGACCCGCATTAGACTCCTCACTCGTATCATTATCGAACCGAGAGTTTAACTACGGTCTTTCCATTGCACTTACTTAGCGTTTACTGCCACCTTCCTCGGTTGGTTCATAATTATTGCGGCTTTTTTTCAACGAATTTGATTCAACAGAAACAATAACAGCATGTAACAAAAACATCTTTAAATGATTATTCTGGAGCATATTCACCATCTACTTCAATTACTGCTTCCCATTTGCTTGGCAGACGGTCAGACCGTCATTTAAAGTTGTTTTTTTTTGTTAAATATTGTTTTTGTTGAATAAAATCATTTGTTGAAGTAAAAAAAAAAAAAGCCGCAACAATTATGCACCAACCCAATACAAACGATATCAGTTGCAGCAGTATAACTCGTGGAATATTGTTTAATAAATAACCATTGTTATGTGGAATGCTCGGAAGTTAGAACATTCGACATAAACTCTTTATGCCTATGTTGGCAAGACTCAGAACACGAAGGTGCTGAAAATGTCCAAAATATTAAACTCAGCTTTTCCCCAAGTTGTGAGCGTATCACAACTCGTAACATAATTTATCACACCGCATTCAACACCTTATAAAATATCTTACAATAATTCTGCTTGTTCCTCCGTTATTTAGCCCGTCCATAACGCTTTCACCTGATTAGTTGGTCAGGCGGGACGGGGTATGAAAGGAGGGGAGGGCAGGGGAGAAGAGGGGAGTGTAATGTGAAATTCTGTTTTGACTCAGCTTTTTTTCCTCCGTTACTTAGCCGGTCTGTAATGGTTTCACGTGATTAGTTGAAGAGAAAAGCGAAAATAAAGTTTCAAATTTTAGCACACCTTAAAATGTAACTACTTAAAATGAGAAGGTATTTGTGGTAGCGTGTACTAGAACTTCTGCATACGTTTTTGATATAAGTTATAAACTATACTTCGGATTTGAATTTGGTTTGCGAGATTCTTTATGCGAGTTCGTGTGTTGAAACATATTTTTTGTGTGTGAAGAAAGTCATTCTCTTTTAAACCAGTCAACGACTATTGAAAAAGTTGCAAGACACAACGAAAATTTAGGAAAAATATATAAGTAAATGAATGGAAACATTACCGGTGAGTGTGTTAAATTATAAGGCACTAAAAGAGAATGACTCTCACTAGACATGACCAAATATAAACTATATTTATTAAATCAAATGTATATTGTCATAGGAAATCCAGAAACGGTTTAGGAACCCAAATTTGCTTTCATTAAAATAGTTATGTTGCTATTTTGCATCATGACCAACACCGGGTATTCTGCTAGTAGAAATCATAGCAGTTCTCAAGATTTCTACGCGTGATTTATCTCTCTCAACTTTTTGTAATTATTTATTGATTAGTTTTTAAACATTGAAAAAAAAAAGTACCTTGTTTTTTCGTGTCTTCCACTCCCAGCAGATACGCATCTCTAAAACACACATGCAAATTTTATGAATTTGCTTCTGATTACATTAAAATCCGTCGCATTTATCAGGCATATTCATGGAATCAAATATGTTATCTTCGTTTAACAAATTACCATTTCCCTACTGATCTATTGTAATCGTTAAACTACTTCGATGACTCATCGGTGCCGTCACTAATTGTAATATCGGCATCGTTTCGCAACTGACAAGTGGTTCTATTGTTTTCTTTCCATTTGCGATCTACTGATCTAACAGCCATTCTTTTAGATAATCTATCGTTCTGATTCCTCTGTCTACAAGACATCTCTGCTGAAACAAAAAGACGTTGATAAAAACCAACGTTCATTGACGTTATGACCTCATGCTAATAGATTTATCATCAAACTACCACCTGGTATATAATCAGAGACTCTTCTAACCCGACGACACACCGAATGAGGTCTCTACGAGGTCACCCGACCTCCTGCTAGATATAGCATACAAATTTTAATCAAGTAACAATAAAATGCAGATGTTAGAGCGCTCCACGGTATCTTTCCGATGTCTGAACTTCGAGTTCTTATCCTGCCGGAGTCAAATTTTCTTTACATCATTTCGGATTTGAAGACAAAAATATCACTCCATTATAGCGGATTGCTTGAACAGCAAACTGAAAGAACATTGGACTAGATGTGTTGTGGTATTTATTTCGGTTCCTTACGTTCTCAGTAAAAATCCCTTTAAGGCTTATTTGGGTGTTAGACTTAAATCGTCCCTCGGTTTAACTAATGGGGATTGTACTGCAGTAAACATTGGCGACGGGTCTCCCCTCCCCCGCCAGTCTTGGAAACCTTATCAAAGATCCTGAGTGGGTTGTGCTTTCCCTCCTACATAAAAGTTGAAAAGCGACCATCTTAAGACAATGGATAATGTAGTTAATTTAAACTGCAATTATGATGGGATGGCTATGGCCAGAATGTCTTTCGCTGTATGACGGCTCCAGCACAATTAATCTGAAACTAAGCAACAGTCACAGCAAGCATAAAGTCTAAAGTGTAACGGGTTCGAATGAATCAGAGTCACTCTAGGTTTGCTGGACGTTTGAAACATCAGCTGCGCGAATTCACGGAAGTTTGCCAGGAGGCATCGAGATTTTATGGTTTCTGCACAAGTATTTCTCCTTGCCAAATATATTTGGCCACCGCTGCCAACAACCAGAAGCAATCCAAGAATATAACTGACAAAAGAAACAGAATAAACAAAAAAAAAAGAAGCATTTTCAGGACCGCACTAGGATTTGCAGAGAAAAGAATCGTTGGTTGATGTTCCGGGTAATAATAGTGACAAGATGAAAGAAGTAGATTGCCAGGAAGAGTAGGAAGGTAGGTAAACGCCTTTTCCTTAATACTTTCCAGATAGGTTATGGATCGATTACATATACTCTCCCCTGCCGAATATCAGTCACTATGTCTGTGTTTTATATCAGTAATTAGTAACGTCGTGATAAGAAAAGTAATGTCACAGTGGAAAGAGTTTATCTGCAAGATCAAAACTAATCACAAACTTCGTACCAAATATGTTGGTTGTAATCTCGGATTTTGCGGTCTCAGCAGAACATTCAACCCTCTACCCTTGCTGATGAACAAAATTTTATATTTTGGAGTTTTTTATAAATCAAGAGAAGATGAACACCACCAACCAGTGTGGTTGGTGGTGTTTTTGGCAGCGATTTGCGATAAAAAAAAACCCAACTTATGTACTAAAGTTCATACAGGAGAGACGTTCCTGGCACAGCCTTGTAAAACGTATCTCATTTGTTGACGCTTCAGGAACAACTCGCTTCTGAATCTATCAATTATGTTTCATCGTTTATCAAGCACCACCTTGATAAATTTATAGCCATATGTTTCGACTTTAAAACACACCAACACCAGTTGTTAAGCGGAGACAGGGGAGAAATACACATGAAAAGACACACACACACGGATATATATATATATATATATATATATATATATATATATATATATATATATATATATATATATATATATATATATATATATATATATATATATATATATGCGAGTAAAAATAAATACAAAAAAAGGTTGTTTTTTTTGTATTATTGTGTATAGAGGAATATATTATTTTGTTTAAAAGAGTTCCAACACCGTCTGTTTTTTATGTTTTATTTATATTCCTGCAAAACCAATGTGGGATATAGAATATGGAATATACAATATATAATATAATATATAATATACAATATTATATATATTATATATATTATTTTATATTATATATTCCATATTCTATATCCCACATTGGTTTTGCAGGAATATAAATAAAACATAAAAAAACAGACAGTGTTGGAACTCTTTTAAACAAAATGAGATATATATATATTTATATATATATATATATACACACATACATACATACATACATACACGACTGTCTTTTGGTTTCCTTCCCGAGAACCATGCAGTTAGGAAGCAAGCTTCATGCCACACAGCTACATCTGTGCCTAGAAAATATATTCGAGAGTGGAATCATATAATTATCGTTCTCAGTGTTTAACTCAGTCAATTAGAAAATATGAAGGAAAATTTGGAAACAATTCAAATACCTTGCAATCTTCAGTAAGTAGTTATTCCTGTGTCCATCCAGTCATACTGAGGCAGAAGTATGCTTTGTATATACATATTTCGCTTCACGAGTACTCTTTGAACACACACACACACACACACACAAGGTCGTTTGTATGGTCGCACGTAATAAACACGGTGCAAATGAGTATGATGTCATTATTGCTACCTAAGGGAGAAAAACAAATTCCTTTCGATACACTTTTTAATGATGAGAAATTACAGAAAATACAATTAATAATAAAATAGGAAGAAATAGTCTCTATGCTAATCGCATACCTTCCTTCCGACACGGATACAAAAGTAAAGCCTCTAAGTTGGCTAGCCATGTATGGGTTTTGATGTAAGGCCACACCAAATACAATAAACTGGAAAATACTTGAAAAGTCCACACCATATGTCAGCGGATAAAAAGAATGAAAGCTATACGTAGCTGAAAGAACACAGATCCTTTTCAGATCTAAAACCTCCACCGCACTACTGAATTCCAGGTGTGAAATTTTTAGCGGTTGTAAAAATATGGATAATTTCCTGTCAACGAATTGGAAAACACCACCCTCTCCAGATTGAGTAGCTGTACCGCAGACTCTACGCCACTATCTAGTCAGCCCTATGACTTTACGGTCAAAGGGGACATAACTCTAGTTCACCCCCCCCCTCCTCCATTTCTTTTTCTGTTTTTTCAACTTTTCATCTTTTACATCTACTCCCTTCTCACCTTTTCTCTCATCCTATCGTGCTGTTTTAGTTTGTTGTGCCATGTCGGCATAGCTTGAGGATTGTGTGAAGGTACTAGACGTGTTATAAAAATGTTGTCTGAGATGTTTCATCGGATGAAACTTGTAGTAGTTCATGAAAATACATATATATAAAATACATAATTATTTAGTGTACATAATGCACAAGCCCACGTTCTATATACTATAGAAAGTCGGTGGGGGTGGATTGGTTGATACATTTATAAATGGGTAGAATAAAGAAGCCCAAAAATGTGGACTTTTTTCTTGGTTTCCAAATCTTTGGGAATTTTAGCAATTATTAAAACCTCGCGAAGAATATTCGGATATAATGATGAACTCTGGATTTGTAGTTTCTTCATACTATGCAAATCCTATCATTACAACTTCCGTTCGACCATTATCATACAGTTCTTGCTATAAATGTTATGACACTTGACTCGGACCATGTGATCGATTTAATTCATGGCTATTGTTTAAAAGAATTATCGATTTCTAAACCGACACAAGTCTTTGAAATACACCCCGAAGACATTCAGGAATAATAGCCTCTGTATCTTACTGGTATTTCATCGACATATTTGAAGTAGTTCGTAATTAAATGCTGCAACACATTTAGGTAAAATTAGAGAACGTCGATGTAATTAACATGATTAATTGGATATCCTTGAGATAAATTAATATATTTGCGTATTTTAGATTTTTACATTATTTGTACAACCTGTAAGTGATATCATATTTGTGAACCATATTCAAATTTCTTTTGTCATAACAAGCATTATAAGTTATTGATATATTACGTTACATAAATATAAACAAATCCACGTCTAATACATATATTATGCAGAATGTATCGAATTCCATGAGATATGCAACTCATTGTTTTGACATATTTGTAATCATCGTAAGATGTATTTGATGAAAGGAATAAAAATTAAGTAAAACAGGAGAATCTAAAAAGGAAGACATTTACAATAATTCTTCTAAAGAATGATATGACGTTTAACAATCAAGAAATATTGAGAAAAATATGTACTTATCAGGTTTTTGCTTCACTTCATTTTGGTACAAAATATTACTTATCTTGAAGACGTCTATATTGAATAAATAATTTAAAAGAGGCTTCCATACTTCAGGTATTTCCAATTTAATTACACCGCTTTACTACATTAACTCCAACACATAAAATTAATTACTCTACTTTTCTCTAATTTTTCTTATATTTCATGCAGTCTACGGCCCATGTAAGGAGAAATATTGAGATAATTTAATTATGGTAAATAGCTGACTTTTAAAATAACACAAAGTGTATGCCCAAAATAATTAAAAATATTTTCTTTCTGACTTAATTTCTGCGACAGACTGATGTCATCGAATCTAAAATTATCTCGTTTATATTTTCTATCAATCGTAAATATTGATTTCCTAATTTCTAGTGTATATTATTCCAAATTTTGTCCCAATAAATGTCTGTTACGACATAATATGTGGATTGACTTCACATTTTTGCTTATAATAATTAGATATTTAGTATTTATTCTTGGCTTCGATCGCTTGTAATTACGTTAATAGCATAAATAAGTTTACTTTATTTATCTAAACAAACAAATTGTTTTTCTTTTGCAGTTATCTGTTACTGTAGAAGTAGGACCCAATAATACAACGCTATCAAAATATATCAACGTTGTACATCAATAGCGAAACTTTGATATCTGCTATCGTATGTTAGAACTTAGTACACCTTCCTATGGAGAGTGAAATTATTTAGTCACGGCTCTAATGGTTGGTCCTTACCACATAACCGCAATTTCAACAATAATTAAATACTGATCTATAGAAACCTACTGGATATAATTCACCTTTTTCTAGATTACATTCCTCCATTCAAAACTTCGAAGCACTTCGAGGTAGACAGCAATATAGAAATACTTTTCAGATTCATATTTGTAACATGGAACATTTAATGTAAAAGATTAGAGAAATGTCTTATCTCAGACATGTTCGCTAATTAACCGTTGCCATTCTATTACGAGGCTGTCTATCAATGAAGGAGGTTTATTACCAAATACCGAACTGGCAGCCAAGCTATGTAAAGAGTCATGTGTGACTTTACTCCGTTTGTCTGCTCTTTTTACGAGTAACGATATTCACAATTGAACAGTTCACAGCTTTGTTTAGGAGTAAGGTTTTCTTGCATTCATCTACTTGTAAAAGAATGGATGAGGTGGATTTCAGAGAAACTCATACGCGTATCCACCAATCACTGAGTACTAGAAATAAAGAAACTGAAGATAAAGAGTACATCATTTATTGAATACCTTCTGTAATTCTTACTGCTTCTATTTGATATTTCATCGTACTATTTCTTTATCTGTATCTGCTGTTGGTGAAATAAAAGCGTTTATTTGATTATTGTATTTCAAGTTTGAGAAAAAAACGTGCAAGTATAAGTAGCATCTAATAATGTCTAACCAGGTTGTATAATGAAGGTTAACCATGCTATTTGGTCACCGTTTTCGCAGCAGTTTCCTTATTACATTTCAACTTTCGAGTTTACCAATCTCCATATTTTAATATTGTATTTATTAGATAAAATATTAATGATGACATTCACTGGAATGTATTTGGTTAATATTTCAGTGAACTAAATCTTTGCAATGAGAGATAATAGATTTTTGCGCCTTCAGTCTTCATTTTATAAAATTTTATTTTTGGTTAATTTAAATTTCCTAAATGTTAATTAAGATGTAATATTTTTAGTTCTGTTATATTCGTTAGGAAAGTCCAGAAAAAAATTGGAATTCATTATTTTGTGACAAATATTGGTAATTTATCTAATCCCCAAAAGTTGTAAACATTAAATATTAGTTCCAATTTTCGAATTCAATTATGAAAATAAATAAAATCCACTTATTGGTGTATTTAGACGACAAGATGGTGGACTTGTTAGTACGTCGGACGAAGCGCTTAGCAGCATTTATTCCCGTACAAATTTACCTTTCCTGTCATCGGAATCGATAAAATAAAATACCAGACACTGATGTTTTATTTCTCATAAGGGGTACACACAGATGGGGACAATACAAGACATGTGGGGACACGAAACAAAGAAAAAAAAAACATAGGTGCAGGAGTGGCTGTATGGTTCCGGGTTCATTCCCACTACGTGGCACATGGGTAAAAGAAAATAAAGGAGAATCAGTTAATTATGATTTTATTCGACATGTCCCTCTCTAAGATTCACACACTTATTGCAGCCGTCCTTCGGTTTTTATAAGCCCTCTAAAAGAATTCGGAAGGTTGGGTCTCCAATCAGGCCTTTTCTCGATAACGTTAAAGCCAGGAAGTTTTCAGCACCCCCTCGTATATCCAACGGAGGCCTCAAAAAACTTGTTAAGACCCATATAGAGCAGAACTTATCTGCAGGTCTTGGAGGTCCAAATCAGAGGTGCAATCTATGCAGGTGTCTTTTCAAAACATTGTTTGGTTTAAAAAGCCACATCAGAAGCCATGATGGTTCTGAGGTACAGGAGGTGGTCAAACTCTGTATAAGGAGTAGACAACCACGATATATATATATATATATATATATATATATATATATATATATATATATATAGAAATAATTTTTTTTATTAATGAAGAGTTGAATTTTATATTGATTACTGAGAATTTTGTGACAACCATTAAAAGCATTGTGTTTAGCAAAAATATACATAAGAAATATCTCTGAGTATCATTGGAAGTTTTGTGTCCTGGAATCTAGCTTGTGTACATGTGATATATTGTTTGTATAGAGTGGCTGTACTAAACACTGTTAGTTTGACATCAGTAAATTATTTGTGATTTCTTTTTATAGCTAGGTAATCCCTTTCTTGTAGCGCATGTGATTGCAATAACCGCGAATTCTCCCTCCAATCATATCCCACAGTCTGAAGTACGACGGAAACATTGGGTGATCTAGTCGAAGATATCCATTAAGAAGAAGGTCACGGCTGGAATACCGTTGACCATAGATGACCCTCGACATATAGAACTCCCAGTTCTATATGATTTGTTGAGTGAAACATTAAAACCTTTCATTTCAACAAGATAACTACATTTATATTCAAACTGCCACTTTTCGTTTTATTTTATGATTACGTGTATTTGTGTCCTGTGCAACATTCTCCCGCCATGGCAGCCTGTGACTTTCCAGGCTGCTAGGACACATGTGGTAACGATGGGTACGGTACCTCTTGTAGCAGGTGTTAAGAGAGATTACTTCCCAGGCTTTCACATGACTTCATTCAACCACGGAATTTTTCATTGGAAGTTTTGCCATTTTTCAGTTACGGCCAGACAAAGAATACGACAAGCAGTAGAGATGTTAAAAGTCAAGCGATACCTGTGCCTGGTGGTCTTTCAGGTTAAAAATTCTATCATGGGGACAAGCCCAGTCTACAAACATCGTTTGCATTTTTCCAAAAGGACGAGCTTGTCTCCATCATTCGATGCAAATGAAGTCGCAAGTGTCATATCAGTGTTTTCTTCCTTTAGAAAAAGATGTCTAAGCAAAGATTAGGGGACTCTCATTATTCAACAGCTGAGAAGCTTTTGGATGGCCGTTAAATCTACCGTGTTCATCCACTATTTAGCATGTTTTGATTTACGTCTTGCAAGTGTCGAACGGAAACCACACGCCCTGCCAAGCAGGTTTGGTCAACTTTTCTGTTTAGTAACCGATGGCCCAACCATGTGAGAGCTTTTCCTCTGTTATATAATTCCAGTAGCGCTATATATAGATGGGTGTATGTGCGTGTTCAACGTATATACGTACACGTATAGTCATGAATAGGATAAGAATGCTGTAGACAGAGGGTTTAATAAGTGCAGAGAGATCGAGATGAACGAGAGATGTTAATTTATATCTCCGTGTGAAGACGTACTGAAAGTAACAAATACACAGGTTCAAGCGTCTGCATTTTTCTCATATATTTGTTTGTAATATTCTCACGAGTTGACGGAATCGTTAGCTTGCCAAAAA
This sequence comes from Octopus bimaculoides, assembly GCF_046866305.1. Classification (NCBI taxonomy): domain Eukaryota; kingdom Metazoa; phylum Mollusca; class Cephalopoda; order Octopoda; family Octopodidae; genus Octopus; species Octopus bimaculoides. The sequence continues at coordinate 5,694,380 of NC_142931.1, forward strand.
AAAAAAAAATGCTCAGCGACATTTCGTCCGTCCTCAAGTTCTGAGTTCAGATTCTGCCGAGGTCGACACTGCCTTTTATGCTTTCGGGTCATTAACCCATAAAGCACTGAGATTTGCACTTACACGGCATGGACCGCTGAGCACAATTTATGAAAATGAGACTACCATGCACACATAAAAGAAAACAAAAAAATAGTTAAAATATCTTCTCAGTATATAATGGTGGCAAGTTTTAACATCATCTGAAAAGTCATTAGTTGAGCTATTAGTCCTCTTGGATTGTGGAGAGAGGGCTATCGGAGAGTTTGAGTGACATAAATTAATTGCATCTATCTGGGCCACGATCGTGGCCCGTCGCGCTTTATGTGTTAAAACAAGTACCAGTTGACAACTGGAGTCGATGTTATCGACTAGTCCCCTCCCCCAAAATTTATGGCCTTGTGCTAAAATTTGAAACCGATACTTTCCTTTCATCTGGTGTTAATCCTTACGCCTTCTTCTAAATTTGTCAGAGTCTTTGTTATTTCCTCCTGTCAATATCGGCTTCGCCTTCTTCCGTCAGCCTACATTACAAGCACCCTTATGTATTAGTCATAACACTCATGTCATTGGTGTAATGTTTGATTCTTCATATGTACCACTTAACTTGCTTTACTAATGTCTTTTAATACCAGATGTAATTTCCAGACAATGTTGATCGGTGCTGTCCTTCCTGTTCTATTAAAAAGTTAGTAGGATCTTTTTTTAAAACGGGGGCCACATATTTCATTAACGAAACACTTTGAAACTTGGAACACTGGTAGAATGTGTCATATAAAACACCTTTTTCTCGTAGTCTTCTTAAAAAAAAAAGAAATCCATAAATTATTCCATGTTAAAGTTGTCGTATTTCTGTAATTTCAACCAATCACTGACGTCCATTCAGCCGATATACATTAAGTGCCGACTACATAAACACACGATTCTGAAACAATTAACCCTAACCCTAACTCTAACCCTAGGGTTAGGGTTAGGGTTAAAGCAAATTTAAAATGAAAAAAGCAAATAAAACGAAGAATCGTTTGTTTATGTAGTCGGCACTTAATGTATATCGGCTGAATGGACGTCAGTGATTGGTTGAAATTATCGAAATAAGACAATTTTTTACATGAAATAAATTCGAATCCAAAAATATTTTTCTGTTCTATAACACAAAATAGATAAGTATACGAAATTTGAAAGTCTTTCGGTACCAAAAACACTACGTAAAACATTAATGAAAAATGTGGCCCCCGTTTTAAAAAAGATCCCGTTAGTATCCCATGGTCACCTGATCATAACCCATTTTCCTATCTGACACAATTCTCACAGATTCTACAAAATAGTCACATGTACTCTTCTTCCTTCCTTTTTAATAAGACTAAGTTAAATAAAAAAATAAAGAAATTTATTTGAATTAACGAACTTTCATCCTTAATATTTGCCGATATTTCTGAGTTCAAATCCAACCGAAATCAAATCACTTTTTGCTCTTCGGCGTTCGATAATATCATGTAGAACTCAAGCACTGGTATCGATATCATCGACTATTCCTTCCCTTTAGTTCCCAGCCTTGTGCCTCTTTCTACGAAATCAATTTTGACTGAGAGACGCCGACATTACTTTCCTCGGATTCCACTGTTTTATTTCGATTGAAATACAATTTAGATTGAAATATCAAAAACGTTTCATCTCTCGAGATTCAATTAACAAATCGGAAAAAAACTATAACCTTATTAACAGGAAGCCATATCGCAGACATTTAGCCATTTAATTAGTGTATAAATTTAAATAACTAATATTTGAAATCTGCCAGGGGTGTGCAATGGTGAAACATACAGAAGCACGGAACAAAATGTCGAGTAAAGCTTAAGTATGGCCTTTTCAGTTGTTGAATGGTTAGTAATGATTTATGAGAACTTCAATTAATTTTATCTGTTACTCTTCTGTACGTTGTTTATGTCATTGAGCAAGTCGGAGAAAGCAACTAATATTTAAAATATGATTTTGTTTGTACCGTTTACTTGTTTTAGTTACATGCTGGAGCAACTACTTTTAGCGTTTTAGCTGAACAAATCGACCCCAGGATTTATGCACTTTTAAAAAGTTTAGTAGTTATTCAATTGGTCTCTTTTGCCAAACTGCTGCGTTGCGGGGGCGTAAACAAACCAACTTTTCCCACAATGTATTGGTCGGCCTAGTACTAAAATTGAAGATTCTTGCCCACAATAGAATTGAACCCAAAACCACGTGGTTGCAAGGTGAACTTCTTACAGGCACACAACCGTGCCTATGCCTATACATGAACAATTACATAATGAGTGTCTCTTATTTTTGGATTATTCCTTTTGGTGGGAATACAGAAAGAAAGAAAGAAAAGGTGTGCATGATTGTGTACAGATCTGTACGCTGAAAGAGGTCCGTATATGGACAGGAGGAATAGAAAGTGTCAGAAGCGGATATTTATGCGACAGCTGTTCACTGTAACCAGAGACCCACGCTGAGCTGAAATGTAGGTTTATTGTAGCATGTTAGACCGATGCATGTTGGCACGGATAGGCAACGAATAAAAGGCCCTGGTAGCTGGTTGATACTTTCTATTTTTTTTATTTTAGATCTAGAAGAATAGAATGCAAATTGACCTCATCTGGATTTGAACTCGGAAGAAATACATCCGTATATCTGATTGACGCTAAAGCACTTCCTTCAGTCTTGCACCGTTGAGAGGTATTAATTAGTATTTCTATTAATATTACTAAATACCAATTAATATTTTCACAGAAATCTCGTGTGTAAATTTTGCCGCGTTCTACCTAAAAAATGGTTGCGACGCCCTTCATGACTAGAGAAACTCAATCTACGAAGAACATGTTTTATTCGGGGTCGACAGTTCGATTCCAATGTCTGTCAGGAGGGGAGATCGTTCATGTTAATACTGTTGTTTTCTACTAACACCGTATCAGTTCTAATGGAATCTATTATGCTAATAATGACTTACAATTAAATTGACTACGTCTAATATAACGAAGCACTGTAACACGCGTCATTTTGTCGCTTTGGAACCAGTCACAATGGATTCTATTTGTCTGGTCAACTCTTACGACCAAATAATTTCATTTTTGGCCAATGCGGAATTGGTAACAACTGAACCAAATGTTATTTACACAGAATTTACCGAATTCGTTTCTACCAGTATAGATATCGAAGCTAAAAAGGTGTAACTGCTTTCATGGCTTTCAAATGTGTATGTTTATCTTCGAGAGTATTGGGACCCATACGTAAAATATAACGTGAAGAGCATCTTGAAAGAATGGTGAAGCGGTTCTCTGTTGTCGCTTCACGCAAAGTAAGTCCTTTCTTTTTATTTCCCCTCCCTGTTATGATGCTGAAGGTCTTTGGCTACGTTTTGGAAACCACAGATATAACTGTAACGATTTAGATCTTCAAACTGAACGCAGATTTAATATATAGTGGCTTCTGATAATGACTAACACGATTGTGCAATAAATATATTATTCTGATTAAATCTAACCCGTGTTATTTGGTCCCAGTTGTTTAATACATTTGAACATTCTGACTAACCTACCTCAGCTATGTTTTAATATTGTTTTGTTTATTAAATAATTTACTTAAAAAATAAATCAAGAATATATTTTTCTAATACATATGTATAAAATTTTCTAATTTCAGTTTATGAGATTTTAGTGCTGAATTATTAATTATTCGTAATGTTAATGTAATACTTTGTGTAATATTCATTAGGAATGATCAGTTATTAACCTACAAGGTATTTAATATTCATTGTTTTTTGAGAAACGGTGTTGTGTTTAGTAACCGAAAGTTAAAAATATTAAAATTTTGGTTCCAATTTTAAAGTGAATAAAATCAAAATGTTCTCATTAGTGAGTCTAGTCACAAAATGTCTTAGTAAAATCGCTGTATAATACCTTCTGTCTCTCTCACATATACTAGACATAGATATATATATGTAATAAAAAAGTTATTAAGGGATTGATCAGGGATTAACAGGGGATTATCAATCTGGATAAAATAATTCTTTAGCTCTCTATCCATATAAATACATCAAATTAACAAAAAGTTTTCCGGTTGGTATAATCGACCGATTCAGTAAAAGGAACCATGAACACACTTATAATGCATATCAGAAGGCGTTGAATATCTACTATACACAAATATGTTGAGCCCATTATGCCCTTCTTCCATGTATATATTTTGATGTATACAAGTGTGTGTGTGTGTATTATATATATAGGGTTGGCGCATAATTATTATTGTGGCTTTTCTTCAACAATAACAATATTTAACAAAAACATCTTTAAATGACGGTCTGACCGTCTGCCAAGCAAATGGGAAGCAGTAATTGAGGTAGATGGTGAATATTCTCCGGAAAAATCATTTAAAGATGTTTTTGTTAATGTTGTTTTTGTTGAAAAGGCTCCGTCATTGCTTAGTTCTGTTGCGCTTGTTTTAAATTCTGTTCTAGTTATTCTTTGTGTATTTTCGCTTTTGTAACTGCTGTTGCAGTAAATTATTCGTGTTCTTAATCGTTTACTAATATTGTTTTTGTTCAGTCTATACTATTACTACTTAGTCTATAAACAAATGTGGATTCTGTATATAGTAGTATTTCCATACATGTACAAACACACACATTAATGCACTCCTCTACCTCCTCTCCAAATCTACACGCGTATATATATATATATATATATATATGTATATGTATATATTGGGGGCGGGGCGGAATAAATCCAGTTTAGATAATACAGAGGTGAGTTTGTATTGCCCACAAGGACTAACACAGATGGGACAACACAAACACATGTGGGGACATATAACACAAAAATTAAAAAACTAAAATCAACACAATTATGATGACATGAAAATGGGCTGCTGCTAGCCCCACCTCTAGCAGCAACGTTTATTTCCTTTTGAATCCCGAGTCCAACAAAACGTCCAATCCGAATTCTTCTCTCAGTTCCTCATATCCGACTTTTACCGGTATCCTTTTCAGGTTCGCATCAGTCTTCCAATACTTATAACCTTTTCTTATATTTTCCAATCACTTCCTTCTGGCTCTGAGACACACCAGCACCCGCATGTGCCAACCCACAACATTAGTGTATCCCTCTACATCCACAAATTTTGCTGTCTTCCATCTTGTTACCTCATTTATTAGTTCCTCGTCTACATCCTCTGTTAACACACATACATAACTATTTTCACGGGGGGTGGGGATTTGTGTATCTTGTGATGTCTGTAAAAGAATACTCATGTTAACAGAATTCACTTACTGAATAATGTGCTACGGTTGAAAACTTTGAAATTCCCGTGGATCTCTGGTTTTAAAGTGAGGGATTTAAATCAAAATCTTTTCAAATTTCATGTCATGTTGCTAACCCCAGTTTAATAATAGTCTCAAATTTCTGCACAACGCTGGCAATTTAGGGTGGACGGGTTTCTGTGATTACCCGCGTCCCACCCGTTTTCAAAAGCTACTAATTTTATTGTCCTCAAAAAAAGGAAAGGCAAAGTTGACCTTGATAGCATTTAAATTCTGAAGCTTAAAAGTTAGCAGAAATGCTGCAAAGCACTTTGTTCGACGCGCTAGCGATTCAGCCTTCTCGCTTCGTTAGTGATATTATTATTCCTTGAAACAAGAGAAGTATTCAGTGATAATATTTTATAAAGAAGTTCCGAAAAAAAAACTAGTCTTTGACATTTAATGATTTATTAAAGTATTCAGAAAATGGATGAATCCCCTGCTCCACATATGAGTGTCAAAGAGACACTGAAATTCGGAAGGTCGGCTGCACTGTGCAAATATCTCTTATTTCAAAGAAATTTTAGCCTCTCCGTAATGTATAACTCCCCAGCAACAGACTCTTTTTCTTTTTTACCCCCTGATAAACCTCATATCATCGTGTAATATCTGTTCAAGAAAACCTATATTTCCATATCATATCTAAATAATTTCTTTCTAACTGCTTAATTAGATACTTTTGAACGATTGAAGTTCTCGTGTCTCATCCAAATAGATTCCTTGCAAACGAAAACTAGTGGTCAGGTTACAGTTTGCTGTCTGTCGGATAGCATTGAACGAAATAATCAGCCAGATAAAAAAAAAACCTATTTTAGAAATACAGGGAAACATTTTATTAATTTGTTTATTGAAGAGATGTTTTTGCGCTCCTTATCTCTTTATCTTTGTCCACATTCAAACACCCACGGTACACTCATATTTTCTCTCTTTCTCTCTCTCACGTCACTTGAAACAGAAATATATAAAGTCCTTCTTTCCGCCTGGGACACCTCGTGTCTCGTTTACAAATTTCGTTCAAATACAAACCCGAAACGATTCAAAATCAATTCGAACCTGTTGACAACCGTAAACTACTTGTGACAAAACATAGCTACGAATTTAACTTCCTACTCACACACGCTTCCTATTAGCACACAATTAAAATACAATATTTCAATGATTTCGCCAATGATGTTCCCATAAAATAAGGAATCACAGTTTGATATATCGTGAAAGATCTAGAAAGTTCTCATCAACTGTACCACCGACACGATCTTACAACAACAAAAAACGGTAAAACCGAAAAATCTCATAAATTAGAATAATCCCTGCTAGCCTAGATTTCATGTCTTAGAGACTCAGTAGGAGCTACATTGTCGACTTTAACAAAAGATTCTTAGAATTCGGTGGAAACATTCAATCATCCTCTAGACATATTTCAAACGTGTGCTTTGGAAATGAAAAATATATATTCCATGAACAGAACTGCACTCCTGCTACTGTGGTCTTTTAGAAAGTTAGCGAATTCCCCCCGACTTTCTCTATCTCCTAGTAAATTTATAATGATTTAATACGCCATGTCATGGCTGGACAATAAACTGTACAGTCAACTCAATTATTATCATACAGGTAGAGTGGAATGGTGTAGGTGAGGTTCACATAAATCTCCATAATGTCGACCAACTATATTGTTATTGACACTAGCATTTCCGATATGCTTACATTGTATAATCAGCGAATAGCACAAACCACAAGTAAGAGCTACCAGCGCCCGCCACCGACCCACCTCATATACTTGTCGTTCATTACTAGCTGCACGAAATATATTCACTATGTTTATTAAATGATTTAGCTGTTCTTGACTTATTTCCAATATATTTCCGAAAATCGACTTTCTACTCTTTGCTAAGTAAAAACCAATATTTCGTTCGGTTTATTGTCATATCATGTGACATACTAATAATTTCACTATATATATATATATATATATATATATATATAATCTCCATCCACATATACACATATATACAGTTTGCTACCGTGTGCAAATATTCAAGAAACAATTCAATGTTTTGAAATAACTTTTCAAATATACATCTGGTGGCGACGATGGTGTATTTGTGATTCATCTCTTTTGTTTAGTTGTGATGACAGTTTCTTTTTGGTTATAATAATAGTTCGGTGCTGTTTATTCCTTTATGTCTCTCTTCAAATGTGTAAACAAAAGCTGATTAAGAGCGGGGAAAACCTAAATGGCAAAAATAAATATTAAGCTATGAAAAGGAATTAAGGGCTTGCCAGACTCATTATACATCTGCCACATACAATGGAATGCGATAAAGAAACGTGAAATATGTTTAAAATACGAATATATCCATTGACTGCCATTGTGTACAGGTGTCCAAAGGGGAATTAAATCTGATGCATAAACTAGTTAAAGGTTTTATGAATAACGTTGTAGAAAGGTAATTGAGTAACGACTGAAGCGGTCTCACGATTGCTGCAGTGGATTAATTTGGTAATCATTTGTGTGAATCCTATGTGTGGGGTCAGGGTTGAATGGAGAGGGACAATAAAGAAAAGAGATTAAAAATCTGACAGGAAATAAAAGCAAAAAGAAAATATCCAATCTTTTTTAAAAAGAACAAAGAATACAGAAAGTTAAAAGTAAATCGGTGTTTGGAACTTTAGATTCACTTCAAATGATCTTTAGGCCCTTGTTAATACAATGTTCTTTCGAACTCAGCAATCTTGTATTCAGGGGAGATTCATCCGTTTCCACTCCGACATTGTGTCGGAATGGAGACGTTTATATGATTTAGCGTGTGTTTGCACTTTAAAAGTGGAACAATGTGATTGGTGAAGTTTTTGGGAAAAGAAACACTACAGTGATAGACAGTTCCTCATTCACACAAACACCAGGGCAAAGAACAGTTAGCTAATAAATTGCAGTTAGGACTATTTAGGGTCATGTGATCTTAGCAAGCGGGAGTTATGTTCTACACACTTGTTGGAAATGGAATAAAAGCGAGATTAAAACATTGAATATGTTTTCTCTATGTGGAGCAATCACGTGGTTTTTGATTTGCGATTGTATCTTTACAAGCACCTTTCTCTTCACAGGCGAACTCAGTCGCCACACCTGCAGGAAATAGCTGTCAAATCATCCCGTATTCACACTACTGCCATAGCGACAATACTTTGAGTGGAATGGACGGTATTTTCAGCGCAGCAGTCATAGAGTATCAGGATTACTATTGAACGCAGTGGAGTTGAATATAACTTTGCCATTAGTAGATGTGAAGATGCAACAATTGAAATTCTGTCTGTATATTCTTGGAAGCGATCTGATGAGTGAATATGTTGCTTAAGAAAGAATGGTAGCTCCACCATCACAAATATGTTAGTAGCACTCTTGTCTAAGAAGCATCTGCACTTTGTGTGTTGGGTAAACAGCTGTTCGGGAGTGAATTACATTATCGGCTGCAAAGAGGAAATCCTGTCGTTTCGTAATAGTTTTGGATACTTGAAGAACATAAACAGTAAATATGTAATTTCGTTACAGTTTTAGTGTGGAACTGATAGTGTTCAGATGTGAGGCATCAGGTAAACTGGGCGGATGTTTGTTCTAAAATTATACAACTCGTAATCTAAAGAGAAATGAATAAAATATTTGAGAGGAAGAATATATATATATATAGAGAGAGGCGGAATAATAGTTGAGTTAACAATGATGTTTAAATTTATACTCTTGTAATATTGCTTAACTGTATCTTTTCACTGCACATAATCGCGCGCACTCAGTTACACACACAGTTTCGCGCGCGAACATGAAATTTTATTGCTTTCATTCATTGGACTGCGACCTAGCTGGGGCACACGTTCAAGCGTTTGAGTTGATGGTATCGATCCATTTATTTTGGGTACCAAATTCATTGATCCTTATGAGTATTTAACTAAGTTATCAATCAGAAGTTTTTAAACTGGTATGAAGAGGGGTAGATGCAAACCTAGGGCCAGATATATATACTTACATACATACATACATACAGACCCAGATGCAAACCCATTTATACACACATGCACACACACATAACGGGTTACGCAAAGTTTCCATCTCTCGAGTTGATTGGTCAAATCGGGTCGAGAGACATTATCACAAAGTACTACTCTCTGAGATCTAATCCGGAATCAGTTGACTGAGAAATTAATTTAACACAACAGTCTATACAAACCTACAAAATGTCCCCCACCTCCAGCATTTAGATATCTGATTTTCTGATTCACTTACTTTCTAATGTTTGGAAATTCCAGAAGTGCCAATATTTCCCTAAAAGTTGGATTCTGTCTGCTTTCAAATAGTTCATCCACTTTTGGCAAGTTTAGCTTTGAATCCTGCTGGGTACGTACGTATCTTCTGCAGTCATCTATCTCAGCATCTGTCAGTAATACCGTGCTACATGTTCACCAGTAGCAGGAGTCACATGGACACCAACAGTGAATCTAAAACAGGTGAAACCAAACACAGGTGTATGTTCTTTAAATTTCATAAGTTCGAAGTTTCCCTGTGTAACGCTTTAGAAACCACCGCGTACAAATGGGTGTCGGTCGTATATTTATTGATAAACTGGGAAAAATTCAGTCTGTGTCAAGGGGTACTCTTTCTATCACATTGTGACTCCTGTCCAATCGTCCAGTAAGATCATGGCCTGTTACTAGTTTGTTTGCGAGAATCGGTTCACCCAGTTGCAGGAGATTCTTGCTGCACTGGTCGCAATTGATGCTCTCTCGCTGCAGGATTTCTTTTCAAGACTGGTTTCCACTTCCTAACACATCTTCTTCCATTCTCTACATATTGCTTATATCAATGGTGTCACCTACATGAACAATCTGTAGACTTCTGTGGATGTCGGACATCCAGCACTTCTTCGTCAGATTCCTGCTGCTTTAGCTTGGAAGCTAATAATTGCTTTCAAAGAGAGAGAAGAAAAAAACCCCAGAAAAATAGTAAATGCCCTGTGTTTGATGCAGCCTAACGGACGAGAGACCGGGTATTGAAGCCTTAGAAGCCTGACGAGCATAAGACTCCTCGACACAATAACTGTTACTAGTAACGAAATGTTGAAAATGAGCCCAAAATATCAGTCTGTTAGCATAAATTTACCGTAAAATTGCTTACACTAAGTCGACAGGTGTGTGGTACCATCATCTCGTATATCCTTCCTCAGTGCGCATAATCAACATCTCATATGTCTTACGTAATCTAATGGCGGTGTTTTTACTAATCGAAATGAAAATTCTAAAAAGATAAAAGGAATGTTGAACTTTGATCCGCTTACCAGTTATGAGTGGAGACGAGAAAACCAGAGTGAGGGTGGGCCAGCCTGTGGCCGATGTGAGGATTAAAAAAAAGTAAATAAAATAGCATAGATAAAAAGTAGACATTTTTTTATAGCAATTCTTTTGACCAAAATACAATTAGAAGTAGAGAAAAACTTGAAATAAAGTCCTTCTATAATGTAGTTTACAAGTTTACGGTTTCATACTGTATTCCAGAGTGCTGTGATACTGCTTCAGCGGTGTATTTACATGCAGTCATACGTTTCGCCCTACAAACCCACTTTAAGATATATTTCAATAAATATATGATGAAACCTATTAAATTTGATTCCCCACCCCGTCACAACACAAACTCGTAAAACAGGGGTGCGTCCTATGCGGGAGTGCGTATTACTCACCTGTTGATACTGCAACTTCTCTATAAAAGACACGAACAAACAAGGAGGCCAATTTCAGTTATTTTAACGTTGCAAAACCAATACTGATTTATTATAGAAAAAAAAAATTTCACTTCATAATCTAGACTTCAAAATCTCCTACATTTTACACCTTTCCACTCTTTCATTTAGTTTTTTCACCTTAGGCTCAGCTAACATCATGTAATTATGTTTAATTGCTAATCTTACAATTTCCTTTTGAAAGCATCAATTTCTTAAGTCTGCCCAAGGTTTTCTCGTAATATATTCATTTTTTTCAGCCATTTCTGATTCAATACACAAACACCTATTCCAGACTATACAAAGCTGTATGTTATCTTCCCCACCTAATATCAACCGCTTCCATTTTAACATACTTCAATAATTTGTATTTTAATGCATACTTCTCTGTATTGACATTCACACACTTTCTCCTAATATGACATTTTCTATTTGATAAGATAATACCAATGTTTGAACATATACTACATTATCTCCACTGACGACATGCAATTTCCATATAGACATATTTATTTGACACGACTCTGCGAACGATAACGGTATTTAAAGCTACGTATGGCGTATAATTATATCTTTGTCTAGCTAAGTATGTAGAAATTATCTTTGCAGGTGAATCTTGAAGCAGTTGCGTCAAATGCTTTTATTTCCATGTCTTTAATACATACATAAACATATGTTCACACTCACATAATTATAATCTTCTGTAACCATTTGTTTAAAAGAAAGATGACTATATTATATATTTAGCTCTCTATACATATTTGAATGTTATTCGTCAGATATTGAAGTAAATCCAAAGATACAGTTCTATAGAATTCATCAATCCAACCTGACGTTAATGTCTATGTATATACACAATATTCCGTAATTAGAATAAATTAGTTTTCCAGCACTTATGGTAGAATATAATGCTACAATTATCTTCTGGTTCGACTTGGCGAGACACTTCACAATACAATGTTTAAATACATAGGGTTTATTTTAAGATTTCTTGCCTGCATAATTTATGATTTTCCTTACATCAATTCTGTTTTCCATTTAGAGAAACAGTCAATACAACTTAACTAGTTATTTTGCCATGAAACTAGTTCTCCAAAGTTTTGTAACAGACTTCTATACAAGTTTCTGCCTCACCTTATTCAAGCAATTATATATATATATATATATATATATATATATATATATATATTGCCTTACTTCCCACCTGTATTAGAAAAATGTACACGACTGAATGAACAGATGAAAGAGTGGCACGCAACACATTTGGTAGGAGGCACATATTCAGTAGAAGTTGGAATCGGCTTATTGATGAATCAAACTGTTATCTATTAATCTATCTATCTATCTATCTATCTATAACGGCTGCTGTCACGTGTGGGATGAGTCTACTTGTCGGCCGGGTCTATCGTGGCAATTGCTTCGCCACCTTCCCTCAACCGGGAAGGCAAGCCAGTCTTCATCGTACTGGTGGCCATGAGTTAAGAATGTGTGTGGTGGACTCGAGCGAAAGGATTAGAGACAAACACTTACCTCTCTCGTCAATCGCTCATCAACTTATTCAAGTACCACTTGAAAAGGAAGGTGAGAATGGAGAAGAAAGTTTTGTCTCGTGAAAGTTTCAAGAAAAGGTGGGCGAATGTAGCAAAGATGGTGCGTGCAAATGACGAAACCACTTTGAGCATGATCTTGTAAATCGAGAGAGAGAGAGAGAGAGAGCACTTTGCTCTCATGTGTTTATTCCCTCCCTGCTTGAGGTTACCGTGGTCTTTTCCGTAGGTTTTTCTTTCCACGGATAAACCTAATCTTGCTTTTAACATTTAAAAAATTCTTCTGTGATACACGATCCCTCTTGATCGTTTTTTTTCCCCCCGATCCCTTTTAATCGGAATATAACTTTTTTTTCTTCTCATTTTTCCCTTTTTCATTTTCGAAAAGAAAAGTTCAATATTTGTGTTTGTCCACTCTGTGTTTAGCCCTGTTTGGCCAATAAAGAAAGTTATCTATCTATCTATTTATCTGAATATTATTAACATAGGAAGTCCGAGGATGGCTTAACTGATGGATATTTCGAAGTCACTATCACAAACATTCCTTCATACGGATAATAAATTTGCATTCCACAAAATAATGTAAAATTGTTTTCATTATAGCTAAAAATAAACAAAAATTAACTTATATATTTTTCTATTTAAAGAATTTTTAAGAGGAGATATGCTACATGTTTTTTTCTACATGTAAAATTTTGTATCTCCTATTAACAAATGAAACACATGTGATGTTGAATAAACAACACTGAAAATTTCATATAGGACAGAAATGTTGATGCAAACAGGAAAAATAAAATTCAAAATATGAGGATATGTATCTTTGTATTAATATTCAGCAGAAATAACAGAGTGACTCAACGCCCGGGAGTTTCGTGCGTTGGGGTTTGAACAGACTAGTTCGATAAGTGCTAACGTACGAACCCTTGGACCTTGAGTTACTCTGTTATTTCGGCTAAATATTAATAAAAATATATGAGTGGCTGTGTGGTAACTAGCTTGCTTACCAACAACATGGTTACGGGTTCATTCCCACAGCGTGGCACCTTGGGCAAGTGTCATCTACTATTGCCTCGGGACGACAAAAGCCTTGAGTGGATTTGGTAGACGGAAACTGAAAGAAGTCCGTCGTATATATGTATATATATGTATGTATGTGTATGTACAGGTTTGTGTGTCTGTGTTTGTCCCCACCATCGCTTGACAACCGATGGTGGTATGTTTACGCCACCGTAACTTAGCGGTTCAGCAAAAGTGAGTGATAGAATAAGTACTAGGCTTGCAAAGAATAAGTCTTGGGGTCAATTTGATCGAAGTATATAAGGTAACAGATCGATTCCAAAGTCGAAACAGATTGAGTTGAAAAAGGTATTCCAATGTTAGGCAAAAGCGATCGAGAAGTATTCATGTCTAGTTAGGAGATATACGACAATGAAGTAAAGATAGAGTAAAACCAGTGTAAAATTAAATATATACTAAACAGTAGATATGTGTTATTAGGATCTGTGTGTTCGGATACATATACGAATTTTCAAATAATATATATATATATATATATATATATATATATATATATATATATATATATATGCGTGTGTGTGTGTGTATGTATGTATATATATGGAAAGAGAATCTTTTCTGATACCAACCTATGTTTGTTTATTTTGTAATTAACTATCAAGTGTAGTGTAATCGTATATACATTTCAATCATATCAACCCTTGATGCTACTTTCACTACAGAAACTCGTAAAGGTTTGGTTTGTCGAGAAAAATTAACTGCTTCCTTCTTATCTCGTTGGTAATCTATTAACCATGAATCCAAAATGTTATGGATATTTATTCTATTTCCGTTTATTAACGTTTAGAAACTAATCCCATTTTAATATAAATTTCGGATGCTTATACATGATTGAAAGTGGATTAACTGAAACCAAAGATTTCATCAAAATTTAAATTAGGCAGATTCTAGTCTTACTTGTTATACGACACTTCACTCTGGAAGTATACTTTTGCTACTCTGGGTAATATCAGGAAATATTATATACATGCAATAATTTTAATTCAACTTTTTCCAAATTTCTTGGTTCTTATATATAATGATGTAACGAATGCTAATTTTCAAAATGAAATTCATAAAATTTAAAAACGAATTCTTCATTTTAATATTCGCAATAAATATACTATTCTATTTTCCCAAAACTTTATTCCATCACAAATTACTCCGTGGAAAAACACTGCAAAATTTCCGTAAAAAAATATTTTTCCGTAAGGTATGAGACATACATCCTGCGCTTATGTTAAGTGTGTAACAGGTTTAACTACTCACCCGCTTTTTGCTCTACATATGTATGAAAAACATAACTGAAGCATCAACTAATAAAACTCTTGATAAAACACTTATATCGGCTAATAAAACAGTTCTAAACACTTATACCGGCTTTTATGAAACAGAGACATTTTTAAATCCGTAAAATTTTCACGTTACTAATGAATATATTTTCATGTTATAAACTTATAATTGTATAGAATAAAACTTTTACTGGAAATATAAATCCTTAGATTATATTTAAAATAACCCAATTCTAAATTAATAATTCTGATATTTCATATTTCCGGTTCGAATATTATCGGCAAATCCCATTCGTCTTAAACATTTCACAAGAGGATAAGAAGCAACTGTAGAACATCTCTTAAATTTCTGCTAATAATTAAACTACCCATGTAAAGCATATGAAACAGAATCCCACGCTGCCCATCCCTACTGGTTATATTACATTTCTATAAGACATTTCCACCCCATCCGTTACAGTAAACTCTTACGGGTCCTGTCCTCTCTCTCTCTCTCTCTCTCTTATATATATATATATATATATATATATATATATATAAAGGTATGTGGGTGCTTGCACACAAACTCACTCCCTCAATCACTACCTTCCCCCATCCCTGAGCACTCCAGAAGTTTTGAGACTTTTCAGAAGAGATTTAATTTCAATTAATTACAAAACTAATCTCCTTCTAAGTACGACCCTCTGACTTCAATACACGTTTTGTGGAGCTGTAGCTTCAATGGGGCTTTCACAAAGCCCCATTGAAGTTCTCCCGAGCGTCCCAGATTCTTGTAACCACCTCTTCAACTTCAAAACGACTGCCCCTAAGGTTCTACTTTAGATTGCGGACCAACCAAAGTAACAAGGAGAAAGATCTGGACTGTAGTGAGGGTGAGGGATAGTTTTAACGTCCATCACTGTCAGGACTTTCGTCAGAGGTCACCAGAGACTCCAGTACTCTTTGATTGGAAGTAATGAGCTCAATCTTTTCTCTGCCGTCACAAACGCGTCTTTCGTTTTGGTCGTCACTGAACATCCCGGAAACAGGCTCCACACAAATCCTGCATATTCAGATCTTCACGAATAAGTCTGGGTACATTTGCCGCAGCAACTTCAGTGTTTATTGTCTTTATAGACCAGTGATCCCCAACATGGAGTCTGCGGATCCCTGGCGGTCCATCAAGAACTGGGAGTCTGAGAACTAAATAAATAAATAAATATATATATATATATATATATATATATATATAAGCATAATAAAAGGGGCCCGTGAGAAAACTCATTTAAGTAAAAGGGTTGCGAACCACTTTTATAGACACACGATAATCTTCATCCGGAATATTGACAATTTTCTCTACCAGCTTTGTTATGATGCTCCTCTCACTCTCATAGCTGTCATCATTTTTCACCTCCTCAGTACCGTCCTTGCATCTCTTGTGCCAGCGAAACACATGTTCGGCTCATATAAGATAATCTATGAGCAGCCCGAGTCATTTCACAAGTGTTTTGTAGCGTTTTCGTCCAGTTTAACGCATACAAGGTGGTATCAAAAGGTTCCAGGATTAGGATTAGTTCTGTAGTACGCCAACAGATTACAGCACATGGTTGCGTGCGGTGTGAGAGCTACCAGTGCACACTTCATGAGGAAGTGTGCGGAGTGACTTCGCAAATTGTGAAATTTATGTTTGTGACCATGTGTATGCTGTAATCTGCAATTTTGTCATGGACAGGAAGTTGGAGCAAAGAGCCAACATGAAATTTTGCGTTCAACTTAGAAAGTCTGCTACAGAGATATTGAGTATGCTTCGGAAAGTTTACGGCGACGCGGCAATGGGTTGCACGTAATTTTTCAAGTGGCACGGGCAATTAAAAAGCGAAAGAACGTCCCTCGAAGACGATGAGCGATTTGGAAGACCTACCACGAGTGCCACCCCGCGGAAATGTGGAGAAACTCCATCAGCTTGTGTATGAGGATCGTCGAAGGAGAACCAGCGACATTTATGATGTTGTTGATCTGTCGTATGGGTCCGTGCCGGTAATCTTAACGACTGAATTGAACATGCAGCTTGTCTCTACCAAGTTTGTCCCCTTCCTGCTAACCACTGAGCAGAAAGATCATCAGGTCGAAGGCTATCAAGGTCTCTGTCAGCTGATGACCCATCGTTCATGTCTTGTATCATCACAGGTGACGAGAGTTGGGTCTACAGGTATGGCCCTGAGATGAAGCAGCAGTCGTCACCATGGAAGAGCCCTTCAACTCCACGACCAAAGAAGGCACGACAGAGCCGCAGCTCAATCAAGAGCATGCTCATCGTTTTCTCTAATATCCACGATGTTGCATCGAGGATTCGGTCCCCCAGGGCCAGACTGTCAATCGAAGGTTCCGTTGCGACGTTTTGAAGCAGTTGATGGAGGACATTCGGCAAAAGAGACCGGATCTGTGAAGCACGAAGAATTGGGTTCTTCACAATGGCATTGCACCCTGTCACCGAGCTCTCCTCACTTGTGAGTTCTTCGCCAAGAACCAACATGGTATCGATTTCGCACCCGCCTTATTCGCTAGATTTAGCACCTGCAGACTTCCATCTCTTCGCTAAGATGAAATGGTAGACTAAAGGTCACCGTTTTAACACCGTTATCGAGAACCAGATCGAATCGCAGGTTTTCGACTCACTAACAGAAAGCAACTTCCAAATTGAATCCGAAAAGTGGCAGGAACGCCGGAACTTGTGTTTTGTTGCGCAAGGTGACTATTTCCAAAGAGATGACGCTAAAACTTAGGTAAATATGTTATTTTTTATTAAACATAACTAATGCGGGTATCTTTGGTCTCACCCCGTAATGAGCTCCCAATTTTTTCTTCACGTTCTGAAAACTGGTCAGTCGTGACAAACAGAACTTCGTTGGGTATGTCCAAAGTGCTGTAACAACCATCTCCTTCAATCTGGCATTGCAAGTGTTGGTAGGTCAGCTTATTAGATGTAGACGACATACTAAAATTACAATGATCTACGACAGTTATAGTGTTCTCTTCTGGAATGCATCTTTCTCTCTCTCTCTCTCTCTCTCTCTCTCTCTCTCTCTCTCTCTCTCTCTCTCTCTCTCTCTCTCTCTCTCTCTCTCTCTCTCTTTCTTTCTTTCTCTCTCTTTCTCTCTCTCTCTCTTTCTTTCTTTCTCTCTCTCTCTCTTTCTCTCTCTCTCTCTTTCTTTCTCTCTCTCTTTCTCTCTCTCTCTTTCTTTCTCTCTCTCCCTCTCTCTCTCTCTCTTTCTCTCTCTCTCTCTCTTTCTCTCTCTCTCTCTCTCACACTAATTGCAGCGGTCCTTCAGTTTTTCTATGCACTGTAAAAGAACTCGTAAGTTTGAGCCTCCAAATAGACTTTTCCCGATACCCTTAAAGCCAGGAACTTTTCAGCACCCCCCTCTGTGTGTGTGTGATTATATATATATATATGTTTTATTGATCTGTTCGGTCTTACTTTACATCGTAAAGAGGCATACAGAGAGAGTGAACATAAGAAGTGTAGGATGAGTACTTATACGAAGCTTGGTGTCGAGTAGAGGAAAAAACAAACGCTACACACAAACACATACACACCCAGTGTGAGAGAAAGAATCGTAGGGAGGAGGAGGTGTAAATGAATGAGTATTTATGGGAGGAGTTATAGAAACGAGAATGCTATTTTGTCTAATGTAATTTTAAGGAAATAAATACTTTTTTTTAAAAATTAGTATTTTATTTCATCGCTTTCTATAGGCACCAAGAAATTCGATAAAAGTTAAGCTATAATTAATGTACGTATGTCGTATTTTCTGATATTACCCATCAGGGCTAGTATAGTTACTAACGTCCCCGTCTTATAACGGATACTACTCTAGTGTGTGTGTGTGTGTATACACACTTTAGTACGTTAGATGTGTGTGAGCGCGAGCGCTCACACACACACACACACACACACGCACACACACACTGCAGTTGAAGAAGTCTTTATTGGCGAAACTACAATTACAACCAATGTCTTCTTAAATATTTCCCAATGTTTCACATACTGACTATTATTTGGAGTTTGTTTTCTATTAAAATAAAACCATCAGATATAGACACATGAGATTATGCAGGTCTGGATAGTTGCATAAGCCTTTATACATATGTGTATAGGTACATATCTGTTTGTGTATGTATGTATGTGTGTATGTATGTATGTATGCATGTATGTTGCCCTGAAACACCGCACCGATCCTTAGAACCATATTCAGTTTAAACTGGAGAATTGCATAGAATCAAAACAATTTAGTCTAACTTTCGACTGTTTAGAGCGCTTTTCTTCTTCGCAACGTGGGTTGGTTTAATATTCTTGTCGACTGTAGTCCGTGTTTTGGAATGTGTTCATTTGTAACGCGGGTTGGCTTGATATTCTGTTCGGTTGTGTGCTTCGTGTTTGGAGCGTGTTTCCTGTAGTGTAAGCTAATTCTATAATATAGAATCCATATCATCCGTTTTGGTCCTTGTGCGAGTTGGTTTTTTTTTTTTAGTGTGACCAAGTTACTCTATATTATTTCGTAAAAAGTTTCCCATTTTAGATTTCCTTATCCAGCTGCCGGTATACGTATGTGTCATATCTATTTTGATATCTCTTCACACCTTTTAATAATTCTACGCTGCTCTATTACTACGTATCGTGGTATTGCGTGAGGGGTTAATTTTTCTGTAAAGACAACTATTTTAGGCTCTGACCGTTTGGCCCAATCCATTTCAGAATAACTCGTTTATATTATTCTGACGTATTAGGACATGATAAGAACCTGCCCTTCTCTGTGATTCTGTTTGGTTAAACCTCATAGACGAATTCATTTGGTGTTTGTTTATTTTTCGATAATAAAGATTTTTCTGAATCTCCTTCCCATAATGTCCCGTACAACAATAGGTCTTGAATATTTATAACACTTTCATTAATATGCCTTCTTGTACACTGGAAATTTAAAAACCTTTCAAATCGTGACTAGTTGCTATTTTCCTCAATAACATAGACAGATAGACAGTGGTTTGGGTGTTGAATAAACAAACATGTAATAAAATTAACATAAAAATTAACACCAGGATAGTTCCCTTTCGATTATGGGAACAATGCCATTGGCAAACATCTGAAGAATTATTTCTGTTAATAAATATTTTTGAGATTAAAACAGAATATTCTTTCACAACACGCAGTCTCTTTGAAAAGAAAAACTGTCACACGAATCGCTTTCCAAAACTAAGGTTTCATTTTATTTTATTTAACTTTTATTTTCGTTATTCACGTCGAGTTCTTTGTAACAGTTCCTTCCGTTTTAGTTGCCACAGCCAATTTCCACATTTCTACAGATTAATCGCTTTAGTTATATTTATGTCTGATTATCTTGATTTTGTTAAAAGAAAATTTTACTGAAGGTATTCAAAGCCTCGTGCTTTGCCTTAGACTATTATGTAACCGAAAGTCACTTTGAGTTCAATTACATCGGTGAAACTATATTATGCCATATTTTCCAGCTGAACAATTACAAGACCAGACAAACGCTTAACGGCACTTCACCCGTCTATAAGTTCTGAGTTCAAATTCCGCCGAGGTTGACTTTGCCTCTCATTCATTTGGTCGAAAAAATAAGTACTGTCCGAATGCTAGGGTCGATGTGATCGATTATTCCCCTCCCCCAAAAACAACTGCTTGTTCCATTCCAAAATTTGAGACCATTATTTTTGTGGCAAACTCGCAGAAACGTTTGTCAGACAAATTTCTATGTATTTCTTCTGGATCTTTTCTTCCTGAGTTCAAATTCCTTTGAGATTAACTTTTCATTCTTTCGGGATCGAAAGTAGGAGTCAAAAGGCTAACCGAAATATTTGAAATCGGAGCAGTTTCTTTGTTATTAGATAGCCACAGTGCGAAGCCACTATTAAAATAGGAACTTGCCAATCCATCGGCTGGTAGCCTAATTGCCGAATCAATTCAACCCAAAAGCAGTTCACCGATTAAATATTTTTTAATTAGGTTTTTGTACATTTTAGAACTGAAATACGAAATGTATATGATTTGCGAATGTAAATACTTTTACCCATGAACTTACCATAACTTCATTTATTTTCATCATAGCTCCTAGCATTTCTTTTGTGTGTTTGTGTGCGTTTTTCCTCTGGGTTCACTTCTCACCGAGGTCATTTTTGCCTTTCATCTCTAGAGGTCAATAAAATGAAGAAGCTAATCAACCATTAATTATTTTGATCTAATCACTGCTTTCCTACAACGGTTCAATAACAATGAAATCATGTCACGATATTTGTTTTGTTTTGTACTTCAGAAGGAAACTGTCATATTTTAAACGTGATAAATCATACTCCACCGCTATTTGCGAGCGATGAATAATTGATTGTAACAATTCGTGTTCTCAGCAAACTAAACTTTTTTTCTCTACATCCCTAGCTAAATGCTGTATATTCCTTCAACCACGACATATTCTCCATTTCCAAGTGAATTCATTAAAACGGTCTTTGAAGGTGCGATTCCATTGGCATCTTTGTGATCTTCATGAAAATGCAAAAAGCGTTGAATATCTTACAGAGTCCATCATCATTATCAGGAAATTTCCACCACCAAATCTCAAAGAGAATATGTCGCAATTATTTTCTTTTCTCCCTAACGTACTAGCGCTGTACATGCATTGGTGGATAACTCGGATTTAAATACCTCAAATATTTACCATTATATTTCAGATCAAATTGCGCTGTGGTCCAGCATAGCCACAGCCTTTGGGCTGAAACGCATAAACGAATGAAAGAATACGTGTATTTCCTTATTTTATGGAAATTTTGATTCTTCATGTTAATTAAGCTCACTGGTTTTGATAGTCACCATTCTTTTACTTGTTTCATTTGCTGGACTGCGACAATGCTGTAGTACCATTTTTGATCGGTATAAATACCCACAAAACCTTCCCATCAGCAGGAAACGTCCAGAGAGTGATGGTGAAGGTCTCTGTCTCAAAGAGTAAAGAAGAATTTTAAGACAGTACATACACCTTTGAGTATAATCTGATATAACCCAGACGACGGCGTCAAAACATACAGATGAACCAAGTTATCAAAAGTGAAGGGAATAGCGTTCTGTGAGTCGGTTGGGTATTTTTCAATGAATGCTCATTTCTCAATAACGCCACCCCACCCTAACTACTAAAAGTACAAAGACAAATATACCCCAGCAACTGAAAAGAAACATTCTGCATTTCAAAATGTTACGCATGGATATGACTGCTGTAGTCTTCAGTGATGCCAATATTGGATTTAAATTTTGGCACATGGCCAGCAATTTTGGAGGAGGGAGTCGATCGATGGAATCAAATGACACTTATGTTATAGACCCCTGCCACCGTTTGCCAGAATCTGAACTCAGAATGCAAAAACGGACGAAACACCACTAAGCATATTTTTCAGCGTGTTAACGCTTCTGCCAGCTCGCTGCCATTTGGGTGATGCTAATATTAACAGGAAGAAGGGCTGACAGAATCGCTAGTGCGCCGGACAAAATGATGAACGGTATTGGGTCCATCTTTCCGTTTTGACTTCAAATTACGCCGGGGTCGGCTTTGCCTTTTCATCCTTTCGGAGTCGATAAAAATAAGTACCAGTGGAGTACTGGGTTCGATGTAATCGACTTGCACCTCCCCACCACCCCAATCACTGGCCTAGTGTCAAAAAGGGGAAGCCTTTCTTCGAATCGCAGTTGTTATATTTCAAAGATTATTCTTTGTGAAGCTAAGAGCAGGAAATGGGTACAAAATTCCAGATGAACAAAAGGGGCAAAGACGGTTATAGAAACCCCAAATTATTAAAAAGAATATGTCGATTATGTTACCATTCAGTGGAATATATTATTCTCTGAGGCTGCACCAAAATATAGTCAAGGTTTTTACATACTGTTGTATTATGATGTTGCTAAAACATGCAACGCCATCGCTAAGAATGACTGCCCATAGATGAAGATCCAGACAATCCCGTTAGGAGTATATACATAGGCGCAAGCGTGTCTGTGTGGCAGGTAACTTGCTTCCCATCCACATGATTCTGGGTTTAATCC
The DNA here is from genome assembly GCF_046866305.1 of Octopus bimaculoides. Classification (NCBI taxonomy): domain Eukaryota; kingdom Metazoa; phylum Mollusca; class Cephalopoda; order Octopoda; family Octopodidae; genus Octopus; species Octopus bimaculoides. The sequence goes on from NC_142931.1 coordinate 5,717,476, forward strand.
CATTGCATGCCACTACATAATTAATGTGAGTGAATATGGTAGACGGAAAGAAGCTTGTCGTTTGTGTGTGTGTGTGTGCGTGTGCGTGTGTGTGTGTGTGTGTGTGGGTGTGTGTGTGTGTGTGTGTTTTCACGCTTTCGAAAAGATTCCCTGTGCGAAATTTCACTCAGAAAGCATGTCTCAATAGTAAAAAAAGTTCAAGAGAGCTTTAATGGCATAAGGTCTTCACAGACGAACCCCCTCTCAGGTAAATGTTTTGGCCCTTACCTTCTTACATTCTTAGGGGATCGGGTCATATCTAGGTCATAACTTCTGGGTGCTCTTATGCCGACACTTTTTAGCCACTTGGATATCGGAGACTTGTAAATTTAAACAGCTCGAAGATTTCATGTAGTTTGAACTACTCTCCGTTGGGTCAGCTTCGAAACTTGTACTTAACAAAGAAATAATGTTGATTGTCATGGAAGTGGTGAAACGCAAATACCATCATGATAACTCATCCAGAGTTACTTTCCTTAAGGTTAAAATACAAAAAATATTGCCTTCGACCGGAATGGAGGTAGTTGCTGTTCCCCGCGATCAGTTCCAACGCAAAATGCTACGCAGTGGAACTGAACCAGAGGTAAAAAAGCTGCAAAGTGAACTTCACGATCGATCTGCTAGAAACAGTGTTGAAAACCCTATCACAACTTCTCTTTCTCTCTTTCTCCTTCTCTCTCTCTCACTCTCTCTTTCAGTCTCGCCCCCTCCATTTGATGCTTAAAATACAAGAACATTAGAAGAAGGTAGTCCTATATACTCCCTTAAAACGAGGTGGTCACGACTGGAATTCTTTCATCATAAATCTACTCTATTAGTTAACCTTGAGCTAGACGAGAACAATATCAACAGCACACGATATCGATAGTAAAACTGCATTTCCTTGTTAATATCTGCATCGCTATTGACACGGCCACCCACCCTGACAATTATACTCGTGTTTCTACCTCAGGGTATCTCACTAATTAATATAATTACAAAATCATTTCGTTGCTTTAGAAAAACAATTGAAACTGCTTAACAAATAAAGCTATCTCTTCACCATTTGTTTTGATTTTAAATATTCCTATTCTATTTCTTTCAACGAGTTTAATTTGCGTTTCATTTCCTTTATCTCAGTGCTCCCTTTCTAGTTCTCCATATATCAAATATGAATCTGTTTTTCTCGGAAGGAGGCTGGTCTCATATGTAATGATTAATTCATTCTCTGAGGCGTTACAAACTGAAATTAAATCTACCACATGTCGAAATATGATGATATATATAATTATACGAGAAGAAAGCCTAATTATTAACGTGCAACATTCGCTAAGAATCGGAATCCGAACGAAGAAACTTGAAGACGGCAGCTTATTAGTTTTTCTTCCATTCTGATATTCAATCCAATCTCAGTTGTACACACAAACTCCTGGGGCCGTTTATTACACACACATATTGTGTGTGTGTGTGTTTGTGTGCGCAAATAAAGTATAATATAATATAATGTAAAAGTAATAGTTCCTGTATATAGAGATGTAGAATTACAAACTTCCGTCTGTCTGTCCCATTCATATATATATATATATATATATATCCTTTAATAAACACATGATTTAAATGTGAGCTACTGAATGTTCCCTACTCAAATAGGTATAGTAATGAGAATGGCGTGTAATAGTGTGCTATGTACTATCCTACGATACTTGAGGCAGAAAGACCTGTTTATTTTTCAGCCTGAAGCTTTTAATTTTTGTGCATGAAATGTTTAATAGTTCACATTTAATTTCTGTGTTTATTAAATGATATTTGGTTTTTGGATTGATTGAATGTGTTTATTGCTTCAGAATAGGATAATATATCATTTCACTCATCATTTACTTGTTTCAGTCATTAGAGTACAGCCATATTGAGGCAGCTCCTTGAAGGATTTTAGTCGAAAGAATCATCGATTCAAGATAATCTTTTAAAGCCTTGTACTTAATCTGTCGGTCTATTTCATTCAATGCAGAACGTGTCTCTTCTGGAAGTCCTTAGACTGCGTTTGCTACGATGTAACCCTCATCGATGCTCCATATATTTTCCATTACAGCAATTGAGCTGGAATAAATGGAAATTACCAGGAAATAGTCATGCAATAATTATAATTTGACTTTTAGCAAATTTCTTGGTGCTTATACAAAGTGATGAAATGAATAATACTTTTTTTTACAGAAAAAGATTTGTTGCCTTAAAATATTACATTCAATACGACAAAATTAAATATAGTAAATTTCTCATTTGCATATTTGCAATAATTGTTACTTTTTTTCCCAAATTTCATCAACATAATCGCAATCTACACAATCAAAAATCTATCACGGCTAAATTTCATTAAAAGAAGAATGTGGCCTTGTGTCTATAATAGAAAAGAATAAAGGTAGAAGAGATGAATGTATGAGTGAGCGAGTTTAAGTGTACATAAAACTTTCGAAGTCACTGTCAAGATATGAGAAGCTCAACCTCTACCTCATGTTCACTTTAACTCCCTCTGATTCTCTCTCTTGCCTTTTCTCTATTCGAAGTGAAGCATGATTGGAGAAATCAATCAATCAACCAACATTTAATGCGGTTATTATTTGGGATTTTTTGAAAGATGTTGACAGTGACTTCGAAAGTTTTATGTATATGCGCACTTATTATCACTCACTTACTCACTCACTCATCTCTTCTACCTTTATTGTTTTCTACTATAGGCACAAGGCCTAAAATTTAGAGGAGGGGGATAGTCGATTGCATCGACCCCAGTGCGTAACTGGTACTTATTTCATCGACTCCGAAAGGATGAAAGACAGTCTACCTCGGTGGAATTTGAACTCAGAACGTAGCGACGGGCGAAATACCGCTGAGCCTTTCGTCCAGCGTCCTAACCATTCTGTCAGCTCGCAGCCTTTTTTCTACGTCAGAAAGGTTCGCTGCCCTTTCTGACGGCGATAAAATCTCCCCCATTTCCCTACTGTAGTGTAAACCTCTCTCTTCCTACGTCTGGAAAATTCTGTTGGGTCAAGCGTGTGAGGGTGCAAAATGGTTGTGTATCTGCTCTCGATTCCATGGATTCCCAAAACTTTAGCAGGAAGCATGGTTGATGTTAATACCAATTCCTACTCAACTGCAACAGGCAGCAAATTGCGTTGTTATTACTTTGAATGTGAACAGTGCCATGCTAATGCACCTAGTATCTGTCGCTATTGTTAAGTGCTAATGGGTACGTATGCGCATGTATACTGACAGAAAGATGCATTTTTATATCAATATAGAATAGACATAAGCTCACTCAACAGTTCGAGCGGAAACTTTGCTGGCATGCACGTATATATACACACACATGCAGGCGTATACACACACACACGCACACACACACACACACACACACACACTAATGTGTGTGTGTGTGTGTGTGTGTGTATATATATATATATATATATATATATATATATATAACTGGTACTCCGTCTGTTACAATGACGTGGGTTGCAGTTGATCCGGGCACTGGACAGACAAGCGTACCCTTAATGTAGTTCTCAGGGACATTCAGCGTGATACCGAATAAGACTGGTCCTCTGACCAGCCTTTTCATATTCTGCTGTCCTTATTTCCTCCAGCTCAGTGGACTGGAACTACGTGAGATAAAGTGTCTTTCTCAAGATCATAACTACCGTCAGGTATCAAACTCAAGAACTTAGGATCTTTAACAGGCAGCCCCAACCACTTAGCCACACGCCTTCACTTCTATCATTTATTTATATATATAATGTGTGTGTGTGTGTGTGTGTGAGTATTCATGCGTGCGTGTGTGTGTGCATATTTATGCGTGTGTGCATATTTATGCGTGTGTGTGCATATTTGTGCGTGTGTGCATATTTGTGCGTGTGTGCATATTTGTGCGTGTGTGCATATTCGTGCGTGTTAGTGCATATTCGTGCGTGTGTGCCTATTCGTGTGTGTGTGTGTGAGCATATTCGTATGTGTGAATGTATATTCATATATATGCGTGTGTGTGTATATATGTATATATAAGGATATACACATGACATAACATGCATACGTATATATCTCCTTATGAATTGATATTCGACTCGAACGTATCAGAGGCATGCGATTCATCTGAAGAAATGAGCTGATCGTATATAATTAGATCTTTATATTGGAAACATGTGTGAGATAATCAAACGCGTTCCCTGTTTGCTTATAAGCTGTAAATGTTGCTCCTTAATTCGGCAACATTCGAAAATGATGGGTGAGTTTTTGACAAATGATGGCTTGTAAAATGATAAAAACGCCAACAAAGGCTTGTCGGAAGATATATGGCCCAGGGAAAGATGACTCAGAGGAACATAACAGTGAGGATGATGATGAAGAAAAACTGTTGTAGATGAAGTATATTGCAGTGATAGTAGGGAAGACAATAATAGGAAGAAAATGAAAGCAAATGAAAATTAGGGAGGCATCATATGGAGACAATATTGATAATGAAGGTGGTAAGGGAAGAAGAGAGGGACAGAAAGAAAAAACGAAACATATAAAACCAGTTTGAGAAGAAATAGAATAAGCAAGAAAAAGAAATCATAAAAGAAAACGAAGAAGGGAAAGAAAGAATAAATGCCGCTGATAGAACGTTGTATAATAAATAATAATAATAATAATAAGAAGAAGAAGAAGAAGAAGAAGAAGAAAGAAGCAGGAAAGAAGAGAGGAAGATTTGCTGAATAAAAGAAAGAGAAATGCTTTGAAACCTGGTAAATTTTGGCAGTGCCTAAAGTGAAAGCAGCACGCTAAAAACATAAGAATTCGTTCAGATGAATGGGTTTGCAAAGATTCGGCGTACTGCTGCTGCTGCTGTTCTACAAAAGCTTTTCTCTTTGGGTATTATTTCTTTCGGCGGATTTCATTACATTTGTGGTGTTATTAGGAACATAACTGGTACGGCAAATCGAGCCAGAGGTAGCTATCGTTGCATTCCAGCATGCAACATGGTGATAGAAATATATTTAATCGGTCGATATTTTCATGCTGTGTTGTCCCATTAAATATATATATCTTTTGTGTTGGCCTTGTTGCTTTATTTCATTTTTAGTCTTTAAATTATCTTTACTTTTTATTAATTCATTGCTCTGTTCCCCCCCCCCCCCCTCACCCCCGTGAGTTAAGGAGAATCTCTTTCCATATTCTGAGCTTTTTCTTCTCTTTCCAATATTAGTTATAGTTGCTTGGTAGCCAGTTACTTAGTACTTCTCCATTGCTTTGTTGTTGTTTTATTAGCGGGGGTGAGAGGGAGGAGAGACGATAGTGAGTAGTTGGCATTTTTATGATTATATACAGCTATTTTCTATTTTATTTTTTTGCTGCTGCAGTATATAAGAGCAGCGTGTGTATGTATGTAGTCATGTATGTATGTATGTATATTTAGTTTTTGAACATGGTGTGAGAGGAGCAGGTAATTAACGTGTAAGAGCGCGGTTAACTAGCTGCCTACGTGAGAGTTGCTTACTGTCTAGTTAGTAACTGTTAGTATTAATGGTAGTTGTACGGATATTAGTTACTCAAGTACCAGCAACCGACAAAATATGCTTGGGAAAGTTCAGTATTTAACTGATGAGCGAAAGTATTTCTATTTAGCAAAATACCAACTTCTAGTATTAAAACGAGGAGTATACATAGAGAAAAACAAAAACGGTGGAATAAAATCGACTCCAATAAACTACTGGTATTTATTCAAACCAATATCGGAACCTCTACGAGATCGATCGAACTGCTCGAGAAGAGAGGGTCCAAATTTTTCTCTGCTAGTACTCTATCGTTTTATAAATAGGAGACAAAAGATAACGCCGTCCTTGTACACTGTGCCTAAAGCAAAATGATTGAATTGTCGTGACTAAAGCGCCTTCTTTTTACCATAAGTCTTGATATTTTTGTTTTATTTATTTATTTTTGCATGGATCTTCTGGTTTTAGTCAAGTCTCTTTGTGATTAAAGTTTAACAGTGGAAAATGTGGAATTTTGATAACGTGCAGGAGTGATATGTATAAATCGGTTAAAATAGTTCGATACACTCATCTAACACGTGTGTATTTTGCTTTGATTGTGTGACCTAGTTCATGTGCAAATGGCATATGCCAAGATTTCGATATTTTCGTGTTAGATAAAACTGAAAAAATTTATATTTTAATTAAAAAATAAAAATATGAGTATCAAGATTCAGTGTTAATCATTTTCGGGAGTTTTCTTAAAATGTTTCTATCTTAAATTTTATTCAGTATATTGTTTTTTTTTTAATTAATTAATGTTTTTCATTTATATTTTGGTGGTGGGGGGATTCTTCATTAATATTAGCATTCTAGCATTTTGTCGTGTAAGAAAGATACAATCTCGTTATAAATAAATTCGATATTCAGTAACAGAGAATACAAGCCAAATAGCGTGACTGCAAATTAGAGAAAATATCAAAACGAAACGAAAATAGTGAAAAGACTCCTTGACCGACAACGGTCATTAATTATAACGGACTGTTTTTGTTATTTATTTATTTATTATTTTCATTCGCTTCTTTTAATTTTGTTCCATTTCTTGCCGAGTGTCTTCCTGACACCTAAGGTAGAGAAACGTACTCTATACATTAGTAGGCCATTAAAATAAATACATCAGATTGTTCCTTTACAAAAACATGTGATAGCGAAAGGGGGGGGGGGAATAAAGAATAAAGTAAACAAAGAAAATAAAGGGGGAAGAAGGAAAGAAAATTCACAGCGACAATGTTCTTTTCAATACGTGTGACTCAGTTCCTTTTTTAATCATTCCAAGTGCTCCTACAATCACTGGTATTGTAACCGTCTTGATATGCCACATCTATTCGATTTCAATCGGCAAAATTATTTACATTCGACGGATATTTGTCCTCATCTTGTTTGTTGTTAACACAACGTTTCGGCTGATATACCCTCCAGCCTTCATCAGGTGCCTTGGGGAAATTTCGAACCTGGGTTCTCATTTCTAAGGTAGTTTTTTTTATGTTGTTGCTGTTGTTATTCTTGTCACTACCTGGAATCGAACATACATCGTCAACAACTCCCTAGGTTTTCTGTCAAGTTTCTTTATATCGTTTCTCTCTCCAGTCTATAATTCCAACTCCATATCTGCTCTTGAATTTATTGCTTCATGAAAATGTTTGGAATTTCGATTTGACTGCAATTTTCTGTGTCTTCTTGTCTGCTCCCTACAGGTAATTTCTCATTTCTTCATTTTCTTTACCTCGTCATCTTCCAGTATTCCCAAGTACTTTTACCGCTCTCCTTTATCAATCGCTCTCATTGTTTGTCCATTTGTCATTTCAATCCCTTGGCTTTTTTTCAAATCTTCCTCCTTTCATTTTCAATATGGCGCACTTTTCTATCCCAAATTACATACCTACGTCATTTTGGAAAAATGCGGAAAGTAAATACAAGACTTATTATCGTAACTGTTATTGCATTCGTTGTAAATTTAGTGAGAGATTTGTTGTGACGGCAATGAATTGGTAGCAGAGAATTCTAATTGTTCTAGGCAATAATTATGGTAGACAGGTGGAGGATCCGGTTGATAACGAAACATTTCATTTTATTACTACTGGTGTCTTTGTAGACACGATGATCGTCATCGTCATCATCATCATCATCATTTGTATTGCTGTCCTAATCATCATCCATTTTCATCACCACTACAACTACCATCCCCCGTTTTTCATTATTATCATCGGAAATATATTTCGACCCTGTTCTAAAACGGTAAAGGAAACTATATGTGAATATTATTAAAAATACGACATAAAATTGTAAGAGCAACCTCTATTGATATGCAACCACTGAAGCATACGTTGTCACGGTTCAGTGGCTTTGCTGCAACAATAGTTGATCAAACTGAATATTTCATTAGAACGGATTTAAAAATATAGAATCTGCCAAACTGCGGGAACAATGTGGAAGGTAATGCTTAATATAGATTAATTAGATTACTTCATGGTGACTGGTTGTTAGGGGTAGGTTTTATAAGGGCTAATGATTTGGGTTTGTTTATTTCTTCTTTTTTGCATTAATTGTTTTGTCGTGGTTTTATTAAGTTAAATATTGTTCTTTTGTAGACGGTGTTTTGGGCATTTGTGACTGGTTTTGGAAGTTGACGGTTTCTGTTTAGAATTTCAAATGCTAGAGGTCCAACGTTGCAATTAAAAATTTTGTGTAATTAAGGGGTGTTTCATTGGCTTGGTACGTTGAACGCTCCTCTGCCTCATGTGTTTATTTGTTTGCGGAAGATTTATATCTGTCTCTCTCTTGTTGATACATACCACTTCCTAAACACAAGTCTCTATCCTTTATTGTTTCATGGTAATGTAATTACTGTTATTAAATCTGAACTTAAATTTGATATAAACATTTGGAACAAAAACAGCTTTTGTGCGATGCAGGTTAGAAATTAGGCAAAGCATGTAAGGAAAGTTCAAAACATAAAAGCAAAAAGAAAGAATACCGTATTTCCTTATATTAGTTGCTTAATGATCCTGTAATATTTCGGGTAAGATACACCTTTTTCAAAAAGAATAAATATAATAGTTTACATTCTTGGTTGTAATATTGTGATATTACGTATCATGTTCTATCATCGTAATTTATAAAACAATCAGTTTCAGTATCTTAATATACTGAATCATGACTGGCCACGGGATTGAACCTAGAAAGTTACCCTCCGAGGCACAAGTCCAGGCAAGGTTGTTTATGGAAGACCAGCAGTCGCCTATGCATACCAGTATCCCCACTTCGTGCCACAGATGTCTTCCAAGGTAAAGGCAAAGGCCGATACAGCTTGGCACCAATGACGTCGCAACTCATTTCTACAGCCGAGTAGGACTGCGGCTCCATGTAGCTGCAGCATGCACAGTCTACCGATGCTTGCAATAACTGGTTCTTGGCGGAAAAGCCCACAAGTGAGGTCCAACTGTCAGGAAGGCAGGTGTTTTGGAGCGCCTAGAGCATAATGACAGACAATGGAGTCCTGGTCACCCACTGCAGCAGGAAAGGCTTCTAACCGTAACGGTTCTCTGTGCCACTGGTCAAGATTCTACCGAGAGAGTGGAAATCTCCCTGTGCAACGGCTCTCCCACTTAAAACAACTTCACACAGAGATGTGTGTGCTTCTCGGCCTGTCAGCCTCAAGTTCTGCGGAGATAGGGAAGTGCCGAAAGGGACAGGTGGAGATAACCACTAGAAGTTCTAGTCACAAGCCTACACGTAGGCGGCCAGTACTGGACAGCGGAGAACTACGGCAGCATCCCAGGCGATTGGGCAGCTCTTTCGGACATAACTGCTCACCCTAGTAAGGGAGGGACCTAGATTAGGTGGCCTAAAGAAAGCTTGTCCTAAACAATGTTGGTCAGGTAACCGCGACTGACAGAATTCCCCATTTGCAGTCGATTCAAACTAAGAAGAAAATAACCTAATCATTGGTACATGGAACATGCGTATTTTCATGGATAGAGACGGCGTCTCCAATCTTAAGAGAAGAACAGCTCTCATTGTCAAAGAAGTGTCCAGTAACAATATCGACAAAGCAGCAATCAGTGAAACTCGTCTGGCTGAAGAAGGGTCTCTTACAGAATGAGACAGCAGCTACACTTTCTTCTGAAAACGCAAGGCCCTACATGAGGACAAACTACACATAGGTTGGATTCGCCATCAAGTCCAGTCTCCTGAAACAGATTCCCAGCCTTCTTATTACCGTAAATGAAATGCCTATGAAAATTGACCTACCTCTCAGCGATAAACGCTTCATCACTATCATGAGCGTGTACTATCATGATGTGCACGGAAGAGATCAGAAAGTAGTCCTGTACTGACTAGGACACTGCACTACGTGACAAACCTGTACCGACAAGCTTGTAATACTAGACCACTTCAACGCCCGAGTCGGCCGGCCGGGACGAGGAGCGGTGGAGAGCTGTTATAGGGAAGCATAGAATTGGGAAAATGAATGCGCTGAGTACAACCAGATTGATAAGTATCAGACACCATGGATGAATCTGCATTCGAAACAGGCATTTTATTGATTACATTATCTCCCGGCGGCGCGACAACAGCGGCATACTTTTACAAGGGCAGTGCATGGAGCGGACTGCTGGACTGACCACAGACTCATAAAAGCAAAGCTCAACATCCGCCTAACTCCTCAGCATCACAAGCAGTCAAAGCTCATAAGACTGGCCTTCAACACAGCCAGACTGCTTTCAGCCAAATACTGGTAAGAGTTCCAGTTCAGCTTTGATGACAACTTCGAGGTGATAGGACCACTAACTGATAGACCAGAGGAAAAGTGGAATAAGTTCAAAGAAGTCGTCAGAGAGAGAGAGAGTGGGAGAGGGGGAGAGAGATGGGGAGAGAGAGAAAGAGAAAGAGAAAGAACAGCTTTAGACTGAGACGAAAAGCTTCATCAGGACTGGTTTGATGGCACTGTTCGATGATAAGAGAAAGGCCTAAACTGATTGGTAGAACCAACGAAGTTGCCCTCCCCACCAGGGCGCAACAGATACAGGGACTGTTAAACCAGAGCCCAGAGAGTGCTTCGCAACATACAAGATAGATGGTGGGGCCAGAAAGCTGAAGACGTGCAACTCTACGCTGGCACCAACAACTCCAAGAGGATGTACAGTGCAATCAAGGCCATTTACAACCATTCCAGAAGTGGAACAGCCCCATTGATGTCTGCTAATGACACACCCGTTATCAAAAACAAAGAAGGAATCAGGGCTTGAAGGGAGCAGAACTTCAACCAACCCCTAAATCTGCCATCCACTGTCGACCAGGAAGCATTGCAGCAAATATCCCAGAAGCCTCTACTCAAAGACCTCGACCTGTCACCTAGTGTAGAAGAGGTCAATGCTACCATAAAAGAAATGAACTGTGTAAAGCTCCGGGATGGAATTTCTACAGAACTGTAGTAGGCATTTGGTACCACGGCTTTCAGTAAATTCCATGACCTCCTTGTATCTATTTGGGAGGAAGAGAGTATTCCAACAGACTTGTGAGACGCCATTATAATTACAGTCTACAAGAACAAAAGAACCAAATCAGACTTCGGGAAATACAGGGGCATTTCCCGGCACGCCATTGCTGGAAAAATCCTGACTTTTCAACAAGCTCATAACTAGCGTTTCTGAGAGCAATTTGCCTGAAACTCAGTGTAGCTTCCGCCCTGACCATATAGATATGGTGTTTGCTGTGTGTCAAATCAAGGACAAATGTACTGAACAAAGGATGGATTTGTACTCTGTGTTCTCAGACCTGATGAATGGTTTTGATACAGTCATCAGAGAAGCTTTGTGGACCATCCTGATTAAGCTGGGTTGCTCACACAAGTTCACCAACTTTATAAAACTCTTTCATGATAATATAACCGGTCACGTTCTTTGCAATGGTGACTGCACCAACTCTTTCAACATTTCCAATGGCGTGAAACAGGGCTGCGTACTCGCTCACGTCTTGTTCAACTTGTTCTTCTCACAAGTCCTACTTTATACAGTGAAAGTCCTAGACCTGAGTATATACATCAAATATCGCTCAGACGGCTGTTTTGAACCACCGTCGACTCTCTGCTTGAACCAATACAGTGGAAAAGCTTATCACTGAAACAGAACTTCAACGCCCGAGTCGGCCGGCCGGGACGAGGAGCGGTGGAGAGCTGTTATAGGGAAGCATAGAATTGGGAAAATGAATGCGCTGAGTACAACCAGATTGATAAGTATCAGACACCATGGATGAATCTGCATTCGAAACAGGCATTTTATTGATTACATTATCTCCCGGCACACAAGGAAAGTCACATGCAGACCATAGTTGATTGCTTTGCAGAAGCATCGAGGCTCTTTGTACTGACCATCAGCCTTGAGAAAACTGAGGTCTTAGTCCAAGCAACACCGAACACAATCCGCCCCCAGCCGAACATTACCATTAAGGGAGTCCGTCTTAAGTGTGTGGAGAGTGTCAGGTATCTTGGCAGCACAATCTCACCCGATGGATCATTGGACAGCAAAATTTTATCCAGAAACCACAAAGCCAACCAAGCACTTGAAAGTGAAAGTCACCCAGCAGAATGACATCAGACTATCGACAAAGCTCAAGATCTACAAGGTTGTAGTCGTTTCTTAACTTACTCTATGGATGTCGGACATGAATCCCATACCGTCAGCACATCAAACAACTGTAACAATTTCATACAAGGGCATTGCGCAGGATCTTGGACATTCGCTGGTAGGACAGTGTGGCAAACCAAGAAGTGCTGGAGAGAGCTTGTTCAACAAGTATTGAGTCAATGTTGTCGAAGCATTCAGGAACGCTGGACTGGTCATGCCATCAGAATGACTGACAACTGTTTACTCTGACAGCTGTTGTACGGCGAGCTCAGACGGGGTTCACGCAAACGAGGAAGACCTAAATTGAGGTGCAAAGACACTCTGAAAAGTAACCTCAAATGGGGCGGCACGAGTCCACGTGAATTCGAAATCTCGGCCGTTGACAGATCAGCGTGGAAGTCTCTCATTTCACCAACAGCCTTCTAAGAGGACCGGCGACAACGTCTCGATGCTGCACCCCCCCCCCCCCAAATATACGACGTTAGAAGGCAACATCCGCATCAATGCAGTCAATAGACTATCGTTGTGACATTTGTGAGCGCTTTTGTGCTTCCGGTTTTGAACTGCGGAGTCACATGCGCTCTCATAGCTGAGAACAGAAACTTTGTGGTCATCGGACACCGATGGAATAACTGACATATGTAAGCATGGGTCTCTTTCTGTATGTCTCAGTCTGCGCATGTAATACGACTTAGGATATATTGAATATTGTAATTTTAATATACGACTGATCTTTACGGCTCTTTATATACGTGCGATGTGTAAATGTGCGTGTGTGTACGTTTGCATGTGTGTGCGCATATATATATATATATATATATATGTGTGTGAGACTTCATATATATATATATATATATATATATATGTGTGTGTGAGACTTCATATTTGTGAATGTTTATGGGTTTATCAAGGTGTGTCTCATTATATAAATATATGAACCCTAGCGAATTCTTAGACATCAGTAAAACAGAAAAGTCAGATAAAAGAATTGGAAAAAGATATTATCGATAAACATTGAGCGCCGCAATCACCGAAAGTCTATTGATTTAAACATTGCAAAGAATATAAAAGTTAACACTACAATCTGCTCACAAATAACTAAATTGAATTAGCGTTTAAACTGGCTCGGCAATATTCGTGAAGCGAACGCTCTGATTTATCGACGGCTGATGGTCCAGAATGCCAGACTTTGCAATGGAAATGTTTAAAGAAACCTTTGCACCAACTGACGGATGGTTTAGATGGTGGTACTTGGGAGAAAATTGGGTAGAAAGACTTTCAAGGATTCCGTTTTTAATAAACTGAAGTGTGGTTTAAGACCGGGTAGACAAAATTTGTTACTGAATATCCTTTTCAGAATATCAAGATCATAAATGTTCTTTAACAAAACTTATTGCTACATTATTTTCGTGCAATATTCGACGAGCATGCCTATTCGTTTACAAATTAAAATACATTAAAGTCTTTGAAAGATCGATCGACAGATGTTTGTCGCGCTGATAGAAATGGACAGAAGCGAGGGTTTCTATCGATTGAAAAAGTAAAGTTCTGCGGCGCTTTAAGGAGGTCGAGAGCTTAACTGTTCATTAGTCTGTGAATGATTATAGACGTTTTCAACAATTGGTTACTTAAATGAAATTTTGGATTAAAGCAGCAAATATTGTTAGCTGGAAGTCTTGAGAAACATTGAAAGACTTTTTAATCACAGAACATAAAAATAATTTCCTGACCTTCAGGCATTTATATTCTGACCACCACTAAATCAAATATGTGACTAATGAATCAAATGCTTTTCTTTTTTTTTTTATCGAAAAAAACTTTATTCAAGAATTTGAATCGAACTCGATGGTATTCACACCGAAGATTATTCTGTTCTTAATCTTTTGGTGCAGATTCTATGTCGATATTATAGAAGCACGTTTCGGAGAAAATTCTTCAAATTGTGCCAAAAGTTATCCCTGAGGACTCTGCCAGTGGAGTACAGGCGACTTCTAGGGTCTCCTACCGTACAGGTGAAAGGATGGAGGGTAGAATAATATGAACCATCTCTCCGCAAATGAGAGAATGTTGTTTTTTAGGGTCAACACCACTACCTAGAACAAAAACCAAAGTTACAGACGCATCGATGGCAATTAAAAACCAAGATCAGGGAGAGGAATGCCTTCGCGCGGGGAAACCTGACACGTCAAGCTCTAACATGGGACCCGCAAGGGAGGCGGAAGAGAGGATGCCCCGAAAATAGCTGGAGATGGAATATTGAGAAAGCTAAAAAGGGATCCAAATGGAGAGGAAAAAAGACTGCCCAACGTCGAAAATTGTTGATAAAATATCGACAATGCCTTCTGTTCCATACTGATCGAAAGGGCTTAAGCAAAATCACAGCATATTAGAAACTGACATTATCGACAGATTAAAAATTCTTTCTGTGTTTTTCAAGACTTCCAGCTAACAATATCTGCCGCTTTAATCCAAAATTTCATTTAAGTTACCAGTTGTTGAAAACGTCTATAATCCTTCACAGACTAATGAACAGTTAAGCTTTCGGCCTCCTTAAAGCCCTTCAGGTATACATAATATAGGCGCAGACGTGGCTGTGTGATAAGAAGCTTGCTAATCAACCGCATGATTCTGGGTTCAGAATCCGACTGGGTGGCACCTTGGTCAAGTGTCTTCTTCTATAGCCTCAGGCTAACCAAAGTCTCGTGACTGGAATTGGTAGACGTAAACTGAAAGAAACCCCTCGCGCGCTTGCGCGCGTGTGTGTGTGTGTGTGAGAGAGAATCTCAATATGTATGTGTCTTTGTGTCTGTTCTCCTTCACCACTTGACAGTCGTTGTTGGTGGATACGTCTCTGTGACTTAGCAGTTTGACAGAATAAGTATCAGACTCTAAAAAAATAAGTACTAGGAACGATTCATTAGACTAAAAGTATTTCTAAGCAGTGCTCCAGCATGACCGTAGTTTAATGACCGATACAAGTAAAATACAATACTTAGAGCATGAGTAGGCTATCCATGCCAAATGCGAAGTAAAACGACGTCGGTTGTTCGAAGAAACTAAACGAACCAAATCGAGAAATTTCGAAATATCCATCAACCTGTACACAGGTGCGAGAATTTCTAAAAATACATCAAGACTGCATGCAAAATCCATTAGCAGGGATTTCAAAAGCAATTTTAGCATGAGCAATTATTTAGCTAAATGCGAACGGGACGCATTCATGAACGGATGTGTTTTAAATAAATCATTTTTAGTACAATAAATCAAATAACAATCTGAAGCCAATCAATTTTGTAGTAAGTATTTTATAATGTAAAGGTGTTTATAAGTGAATATAAACTAGTTGCGCCTGTGGAAATTCCAAGGGATACATATTAATCTTCCCTATTAAAGCTAGATAATTATGGAACATTCAGCATGTATATTGATCTTGTGATACATGTACACGGAATTATATTAACATATTACAGTTCACCATTTATTATTTAAATGTCAGCTAATTTGACACGTAATCTGACATTATTAACACTAGCACCGCTATCACTTTTATTTCTGCTATAAATGTATTCTGTATGATCACTACGAAGATCAAAGCAACAGGCGCCCTACCTACAAACGTAGTGTATGGTGGTAGGATCATGTTGAGGCGGCGACGGAGGAGGAGGAGGTGGTGTGTTAAGTTAGACCACGTGGTTGATGATGTTGGTGTCTACATGTGTTAAGTGTAAACTGCATAAAAATACTCTATAAAGCGAAAACTATTGCAAGTCAGATCAAAAAGAAAACTTCATCTAGCAAGCAACAAACCCTTCAAAGGTGTGTGTGTGTGTGTGTGTGTGTGTGTGTGTGTGTGTAAAATATACAAAAAAAACACAAACTCGTTCCGAAACATTAACAGAAGAAAGTAACGTTCCTGTCTAAGCGCATCTGGGATATAGAGGGAGAAAACATAGAACACAATATGTATCCTCTTGTTTAAAATATTTCAGAATTTTCTCCTTAGCATCGTAGAAAAATTCATCCTCACCTCACGCTATATACACTTAATAAGGGAAAAGAGATCATGTTTCTCTGCAAGCACGAAAATGAATTTATATTAATATATATTCCAAACTGAAACAACAATGGAGCAACAAGGGAAACATAGATTCCAACACAAGCAATACTGAATAACATTCGCATTGTGTTTCGGCACGAAACTATTAGTCCCTGAGTAACATCTGTTGCAATTGTACGTATGGTTTAACTATGTTCATATATTTGTGTAATAATGTGATAAACGTGTGTGTTCGTCACATATTTGTCTCTGGAAGTATAATTAAACATCAGCTTCTGCAACAGAATTATGAATGAGAGTCGACAATTCTCAATGTAAATGACATGTGTTTTAATAGAAACAGCAGCGACACTGCAGTAGTAGTCGTAGGAATATAAGAAGCCGTGACTGATCAGAGTAGAAAAGTGAAACGACAACACGTACAGTTGACAGAAAAAAGAAGTCACTCAATTTTAATTACGACATCACTGTTCTTTATAAACAACAACAACAACAACAAGAACAACAACAGTGATAAAAGCAGTAAAGATTAACAACAACAACAATGGCTCCTGAAACAATATAACATCTCATCACAAATTCTGCCGTCGCCATTTTGGTTGTCGTCATCGTTGTTGTCGATTGCATTCTCATCAATCACCATCAGCAACAACATTATTGAACAATGATTACCCAAAATAGAAACCATTACTATCAACAAACAACTGTAACACCACCCAGAGCAACAACACCAACAACAACGTATTCGGCTTAAAGGTGTAATTAGACTATTGTTCCTACTGTATTTGCTTCTGAAAGTGTCAGAAAGGGAAAGTCAACAAGCAATCTTGACTACATTCGTTCTAGTAAAATTAGCCATCAATGGAAAATCTAAGATCGATAAAGTACATAGAAACTAGTTCTTTCACTAAACGTTACTCTAAAAGAATATTTTCTAAAGAGAATTCCTATATTTACCCTCCAATGTGAAATGTATGTCAGTTTATAAGAGAAGGGAATGTGTTTCTTCTCTGCTGTAACACTTCATCGTTTTCAATTCCCAAACTGCCGACATATGGAGTTTTGCTACCATTATTGAAGTTGCAGATGATGCAGCTGTTAGAACTGTGCAGCTGATGGAATGGTTTCTCTCTGTGTTTCGTGGAACTTTCACTATTTCTGCTTTGGGTTAGTTGTTGCTTCAATAGAAAATATATTCTTGATCCAACAGAATTTCCGTCACCATTTTCAGAGATGCTGTTCGTGTCTGGCAGCATCTACGTCGTTCGAAATAGAAAATATTACATTTTGATCTCTTCCTCCACCCAACCACACGTAAGCAAACAGTGTACTCAGTACATTCCTTATTCATCTGTCATAGGATGACAAACAATATTTCGTCTTTAATCAGTCAAATTTAAATCCCATCCACCAATTCCAGTCAGCCGTTGTACGCCAAGTAACTTTTATAAGATATAAACTCGTCTCGTATAACCAAAGGAATTATTCATCGTTTATCTCGTGTTATGGCGTAGAACCAACATGTTTCTTAATTTATTGATGGAGGTCTATAATTACTGAACATCCATCTTCCAAGTACTACGCTTCCCTGAGATGGCAAACATTTCTGACACATTGAAGCCAACATTTTATATATTGCTATAAATGGTTTTATTTCGAAGAAAACCACAAAATTGGTCTGAAAAAAATAATTTGAAGGACATCTTCAAATTTATGAAATCGTTGAAATCGTCTTGATGCCCCAACCAAATTCTACTAGAGACAAGAAAGGGATCAGAAAACATCTGTGAAAGGATTCCAATACACAGCAGACAACAATGATTAGTGCTGTAGGAATGAACGACATAGTTCTGACATAGAATGGAAATTTGAATCATGAGACAGAAACTGATGGAGCAAAATAAAGAAGGCTTTTACTCAAAAGAGGGAAGACAGCGATCGATTTGATTGATTATATTACTCTGGTGAAAAGAGACAGTTGGGGTGGGTATAATCTAAGAGTAGGAAGAGATTAAAGTTCTTCAGATGTTTGAATATAAAGAAAAAATGTGAAGAGAGGCAATCCAGTGATCCATAAACGTGGCAAGAAGGGCGTGTATGGAAGTATATAATGTACAAAAGACACAAGTGTGTGTGTGTGTGTGTGTGTGTGTGTGTGTATGTGTGTGTGTGTGTGTGTGTGTGTGTGTGTGTGTGTGTGTGCGCGCGCGCGTATTTATGCGTTGTATAGTTTGTATGAAGCACTGTCTAATATATATAAATTATCTTAATTTTTGAAAGCCAAAACTGTGCAAGATACAAGAAACAAATTGCATTTCTTTCATCTTTTATTTCGGGGTTAGAGTCCTTCAGAAAATCTTGTAAGCTGGGTTTTCTGTTCTTATATATATATATATATATATATAATGTGTGAATGTGAGTACGCACTTATATAGATGTGTACACAACGTAATGTAAGAGAGTAAAGCGTATCATACGAAAAGATGATCTGAATGTCACCTCCAGGTTTGCTACGAGCAGTCATGGATAATTCAATCTTGGAAGAACCTGACAATAGATCATTAATCTGATTGAATAATCATGTAAAATAGTGTCCTGACAACTTTTGTCAAAATCCTTATGATGAAAAGCCATCCAATGGGTCCTTGCATGAAATTTTTGTGTTTTAGACAAATATTATCCTGACGAGATTCATATGCATAAATATGAATATTTTATAAATTCATTAGTGAATATGAATTGAAACAAATCGTAGGATATATATCTGTTTTAATTATTTGTTATATTATATCTTTTTGTAGTATAATTATATTATATTACAACATTAATAAATTTATATGTCAATTGTATTTCTCTATTTCCTTTGATATTTGCATATTTTCTCTACTATATTGTGGCATTTAACTGAAGAACCAGTGAAAATTCGCTGTTTTCTATCCCTTTGAAGGAAATTGTCTTTTTTCCTTGGATTGAATAATAATAATTATTATTATATACATTTTTGTTTATAGATATATATTGTATATAAATACGTGTGCATATAATATATAAACTGTGTGTGTGTGTGTATGTGTGTATGTATGTATAATATATATATATATATATCATCATCATCATCATCGTTTAACGTCCGCTTTCCATGCTAGCATGGGTTGGACGATTTGACTGAGGACTGGTGAAACCGGATGGCAACACCAGGCTCCAGTCTGATTTGGCAGAGTTTCTACAGCTGGATGCCCTTCCTAACGCCAACCACTCAGAGAGTGTAGTGGGTGCTTTTACGTGTCACCCGCACGAAAACGGCCACGCTCGAAATGGTGTCTTTTATGTGCCACCCGCACAAGCCAGTCCAGGGGCACTGGCAACGATCTCGCTCGAAAATCCTACAGGAGCCAGTCAGGCGGTACTGGCAACGGCCACGCTCAAAATGGTGCATCTCATGTGCCACCCGCACAAGAACCAGTCCAGGGGCACTGGCAACGATCTTACTTGGCTTGCCGGGTCTTCTCACGCACAGCACATTTCCAAAGGTCTCGGTCAGTAGTCATCGCCTCGGTTAGGCCCAATGTACGAAGGTCTTGCCTCACCACCTCAGCCCAGGTCTTCCTGGGCCTACCTCTTCCACGGGTTCCCTCAACTGTTGGGGTGTGGCATTTTTTCACGCAGCTATCCTCCTCCATTCTCACCACATGTCCATACCAGCGCAATCGTCTCTCTTGCACGCCACAACTGATGCTTCTAATGTTCAGCTTTTCTCTCAAGATACACTCTGACGGGTATTCACATTGACATTACACATCCAACGGAGCATACTGGCTTCATTCCTTGCGAGCTTACGTATGTCCTCAGCAACCTTCTAAATTTGTTTACGAAGAAGTTTGAATAAAGTTCCTATTCCATTATGCCGGCCACAGTCTACGGCCTACACCGTAATCATCCTAGGAATACAGCCTGTGATCTTAAGAGACATGTGACTTGTGGAAACACGTGTAGCGATACAGTTTACCAACTCCATTCAAGGATTCCTGTTACTATATACTATATATTTATAAACATAAATATGCAGATATGTATAAATATTTAAACATAGGTGCGCATATATTTATGCATACGTAAGCATGTGTGTGTTTGTGTGTTCAAATATATATATATATATATATATATACATATAGAGAGAGTGTGTGTATTTGTGTGAAAGAGAGAGAGAGAGATTCGGTAAAATCTTATTTACCCCTATTGTGACACCACCATTTCTATGATTATTGATTTTTTCCCCTACCATTTTGGCTGTAGGGAAACAGAATAAACTCTGTCTGGAGGTGTGCATCGAAGAAGAGACGAGCATCAGTGACAAACCACTCAGTGGAAGACCATCAGCTGCGGCTATTCACACAAATCTCCATCGAGTGGGCAACTTGATGAGCGCTGACGGACGAATTGCAATCCGTGAACTTGCTCTGCAACTGTACTACGGTCATTATGCAATACAAAAGATGGAAGATTTCAGGTATCGGAATATGTGTACAAAATACGAAAATCGATATGGACACCCCGTTTAAATGAAACAAGAATGGAAATTCTCACCAATCTGCTAATAGCGACGCGTCTTCTCCCGATCGGATCGCAGATAATAAAATGTGGACGTAATTATTTTTGATCCAGTAATGAAAAATCAGTCCATAAGCCATGGAGAAGAGGTGCAATACTGACCTAGAATTCAGGAGACGGTGATCGTAAGAGAAAATCGTGAGAACTGTATTGGAGGGATAACAACGGCGTTATTCTCCTTAAGACATTTTTTTTGTTTTGAAATGCAACTGTATATTGAACTGTGGAATGTACCTTGAGACACTTAAAAGGCTTAGAGAAGGCATCGGAAAAAAGATCGAAAAGAAACTGAAAACAATCGACATTCGCCAAGGCACTGCGCGAACAAACATCTCTTTGACAACAAATCGGGTAATCGGAAAACTGAGCTGGTTATTGGTCCTCCAACCACCAAAAAACATGGACCTGATGCCCTTCAGCAGTCACCTGCTTCGTCTATTTAAAATGGGTCTTCGAGGACAAAGGTGAGGTGAAAGTGGCTATGAAGAATTTGTTATAATAATGTAATTCTAAATTCTTTGAAAGGGAAATCGAAATTTACATTTAATGATGACGCAAATACATAACACAAAGTGAATTGCACTTCGATAGCATAGACTGCTGGGTACATTTTATGAAAATGAGACTACCATGCAGTCATAAAAAACAAAAAAATAGTTCAAATATTTTGCTAGTATATAATAGTGGCAAGCTTTGTATCGCCTGAAAAGGCATCAGTTGACCTATTAGTCCTCGTGCATTCTGGCGGGTATCAGAGTGTTTTAGTGACATTAGACCTCAACAACAGCCCATAAATTAAATGCCTCCATCTGGGCCACAATTGAGGCCTGTCGACCTGTTCCTTCGGCCACGATCGTGGCCCATCGCGCTTTATGTGTTAAATATATATAGAAGAAAACTTTACGAATATGCGCACTTTGGGTAACCTGCGTCAGCTTATAAAAGGGTTATGCTTACATTTGTATTACTTTCAGCCATCCTATATACACCCGGTATATGTTTGAATATGCAAACCGGGTGGAGTAACAAATACTTTTGCTAGGAGTGGCTGTGTGGTAAGTAGCTTGCTTACCAACCACATGGTTCCGGGTTCAGTCCCACTGCATTGCACCTTGGGCAAGTGTCTTCTACTATAGTCTCGGGCCGACCAAAGCCTTGTAAGTGGATTTGTTAGACGGAAACTGAAAGAAGCCCGTCGTATATATGTGTATATATATATATATATGTATGTGTTGGTGCGTCTGTGTTTGTCCCCCCAACATCGCTAGACAACCGATGGTGGTGTGTTTACGTCCCCGTAACCTAGCGGTTCGGTAAAAGTGATCGATAGAATAAGTACTAGGCTTCCAAAGAATAAGTCCTGGGGTCGATTTGCTCGACTAAAGGCGGTGCTCCAGCATGACCGCAGTCAAATGACTGAAACAAGTAAAAAAGAGTAAATATATATATATATATATAGTGTGTGTGTGTGTGTGTGTGTGTGTGTGTGTGTGTGTGTGTATTGCTGAAAAATAGCGAAATATTTACTCAGACGCAGCAGTTTCGTATGTCATGGTTGTCTAATTCTTTTACATATAGATGAATTTGAAGAACTGACCAAAATTCTATTTCCAGGTTTTCTGTCTTTTTTTTCTTTTAATTTTTATATTTAGAGATTGACTCTACATTGTGAAATTATTCATGAAACCAATAGCGTGAAATAAAATATATAACAGCTAATTTAACTATGCTCTGTTCAAATAAAAGCAGGCGGGGAGTGGACAAATAGCAAAATCATGTACGAGAACACTTTACAAAAAGAATGTTTTATATCATACAAGCACATATTTACTCTACAGATAGCTATATCTACAGATAGATTAGATATAGATAGGTATGGATAGACTAACAGGTACGTAGATTGATATATTAGAAAGAAAGAGAGAGAGAGAGAGAGAGAGAGAGAGAGAGTTTGATTGATTGATAGTAAAAAAAGACCATTATAGCAGAGAACCAAACTAAAATAGTTCTATAAGGCCTGCTCAGATTGGTATAACTTTACAGCCCAAAGTCAGAAATTGATAAAAACAGCAAAGAACGGTTGGAGTTAGACATGAAAGCTTATATATACATACTCGATATATATATATATATATATATATATATATATAATGGTAAAAGAGAAAAAAAAACTATATTGCGCTTTTTACACAAAAGAGGCAATAATAATAATAGTAGTAGTAATAGTAATAATAATTGGGGAAAGCAGCAGGAAAGAAAAATCTCTTCCTATTACTACCATCTATCCATCCATCCATTGTTCTATCAACATCGCTGTTGTAAAAACGAAAAACAAGAACATTTATAAAAAAAAAAACAATAATAAACAGCATGGCCATCAAGTAAATTCTCTGTGGTGCAGACAAACCATGTTGGCCACCATAAAAAATAAACTTGTAGAGAGAGAGATGGAGAGGGAAGGAGGGAGACTGTTTATGTGTATGAGAGAGAGAGAGAGAAAAAAAAGAAGTGAGAGACTGACTAAGTGTAGTGTGTAGACACAATAAAAGCCATTTCAATCACTGGCATCGCCTGGGAAGCCGACCAGAGAGAACTGATAGCAAAATCAAAGCTAAATATTTTTGGTAATTCACAAAATAAATTACTTCACAGCATTTAGCGGAACGAAACGACGGTGGTATTGACGGACTTGGAAATGGAATAGCGGAATAAAGCATAGAAATTGATGTGGAATTGGTGTGTGTGTGCTTTGTATGTGTTTGCGCGTTCTTCTATGCGTGTCTGGCGATGTGTGTGTGTGTGTGTGTGTGTGTTGCTTAATTTTGTTTTCGTGAAAATAAATTAATAAACAAATGAAAATGCATAGGTTTGCCTTTTCCTTGTTTCAGTCATTAGACTGTAGCCATGCTGGAGTAACGCCTGGAGTTGTTAACCGAATCGATTCCAGTACTTTTCTTTTTTAAGCCTGGTACTTCTATCGGTGTCTTTTCCTGAACCGCTATGTTACGGGGATGTAAGCAAACCAACATCGGTTGTAAAGCATTGGTGGGGTACACACACATGCACACAACTATCTATATATCTATCTTATACACGACAGGCTTCTTTCAGTTTCCCTCTACCAAATCCACTCAAGACGCTACAGCAGAAGACACTTGCCCAAGGTGCCACGGACTGACCCAGAACCATGTGGTCAGGAAGCAAGCTTCATACCAACCAAAACAATAAAAAGGTGTAATACGAAGAAGAATACCAACAATTTTTGTAAGAAACCGTTTACGAAGCAGCAGCAGAAACAACAGCATAGAGCTATGAAGAATTGAATATCTATGTGTAAATGGAATGTTTTATTGGATAATAAGTTTTGATGAATGATAAGCATATTGGCAGAGAACGTTAAGTTAACAGACCTCAGTACTTTATCGAACCAGGAAAAATAAAACTGTTAACTGGAAATTGGAAGGATTCGAATCCAGAATGCAAAGGGACGTAACTCAATATAGTCGGTTATTTAATCAGGCGCTCAACGTGTGGACTGCGTTACTTATTTATTTATTTATTTATTTATTTTCAAAGTGAACATTTTGAGTTTTAATATAGGAACTAAATTAGTTGAGTAGATTCAGACCCCAGTTTCCAGTGGGTACTTACTTGAGCCAAGAGCTAACTTACCTAAAATGTTGTAGTCACATTATTTTCAAATAACACTTTATCTTAAAAGTAGGAAAGACATGCTGATAAAAAAAAAAAAACTATTCATTCTGCTTTTATATCATAGACTTTATTCTTTTAAGACTGAGTGCTGATTTGGAACTAAAACTTCTCATTTTTTATCCATGGCGGAATAGCAAAGGTAACGTTGACCACAGCAAGGTTTGAATTCACCACTAAAGTGCCGTAATTAAATATCTCAACTCTACAGATCTTTTCTACTCTAGGCACAAGGCCCGAAATTTAAGGGAAGAGGGCCAGTCGATTAGATAGACACCAGTACGCAACTGGTACTTAATTTATCGAACCCTAAAGGATAAAAGGTAAAGTCAACCGCGATGAAATTTGAACGTAAAGACAGACGAAATACCGCTAAGCATTTCGCCCGGCGTGCTAACGTTTCATCCAGCTCGCTGCCTTCTCAACACTACAGATCTTGTTAGTCTACTGACATTTTAGGAGTAAAAATATCTATAAGGCTTGGTAAGTGATGTAAGCTGGCGTTGAACTGAATTTATATGAAGTAGGTTGCGATCAACTGTTGAAATCAATGCTTTCCTGCCTTACCTGTACCGACGGTGTGTATGTACACGTACACTCACCCATTTCCCTCACAGATCAGGCCGGAGCTATAATAGAACTCAGCTGCCCAAAGGGCCGCAAAAATGAATGAGCCAGAAACTCCGTGGTCGTCAAGCAAATTTCTGTACAATAGCGCTGTCTCTGCCTATGCGAATATATATTTTGTTATTTAATAAAACTGTAATAACTATTTAATACATATGCTCTTTGTGTTTATGAGATGTGTGTGTGTGTGTACGTGCGTGTGTATGTGTGTGTAATGTAAGCGCGAGTGCGCAATCAGAAGACTCGTGGACAATAGTGCTCGTGTGTGGTCCTATTTATCGCCTAAAAAACAGCAATTATTTCCGTTTGTTTTCCCACTGCGCCATGTAAAAATATGTACCCTGAGAATGAAATGAAATTTAGCAATCATTAAAAATGACATTGGTGAGATGTAGATTTACGTCAACAAGTATGATACAACGATATCTATTTAAACTTTAGACGTCACTTGTAGCTATATCAACTTTCATGACTACTTCCTTACTGGCCTAACAGAGGCCAACCAGTAATAAGGAATATAATGCCCAGACGATTATATAATGAACTAAGGGGCCACGAGTTCAAACCTATCTCCAATGTTTTCTTGTGATTTAGGCACAGACATTTCACCCTTGCGTCGGAAAATCGAAACTAAACATGTTTTCTTTCAAATTCCAAAGTAAATTAGCGCTTGCAACCTAGACATTAATCGCTCAGCTATCTGACGTTTTAGCAATCCGAGTTTAAACATCAGCGATACTAATTGTTATTGCTAACATGCATTAACGGCAGAATTTCCAAGAATCGGGACAGAACCTCGAAATATCAGATTAGATGAGAATTAAAGGAAACCTGAATAGCCAAAGAGATAGTAAGGAAAATGGAAACGCTCTTCATCTATAAGATGCGACATGGATAGCGCTGGAATTATCCCGTTTGATAGTGCGATAAAAATCTAATATTAATTATATAAACACCGAGAACTAACGTACGACGAAGGTGAGAAAGGTTTTGCTGAACGAGGCCGTGATTTGTGAAATGCAATTACTAACGACTCTGCGTCAGGAAAGCCAGGTAATGTGTTGCAACCGATATTTTTATGTTTGTTTTTATGGCTTCGTCAAATGATAATGGGCGGCTTCTGTGATCCTCAATTGGAGTCTGTGATGCTGGCGGGATAAGTGAGTCAGTGATCCACAGGCTCGAATGCTTGCAGTAGTGGACATTACTATAGGCAAGCAGAGTCTCGAGGGTGCTGTGAAAATGAGAGACGTATTAATTTTATGCCCCAAGGTTATAAGCAAAGGAAAGGGCCCTCCAGCGAGGCACCCAAACATCTTCCGTCTACAAACCATCAGTTAAAATGCTTTTGGCCGAACCAAGGTTAATATCCAATAGCCGCACAGTGGCTTTGAACAGAGAATCACACTTGCGAACCGAGATTCTTATCCAGACAACAATGTCAATTTTATACGTAAATAATGTTTAAGTTGTTCTATCAGATCGATATATTTCGTAATTGAATTATTGATTATTTTTCATAATAGTAAAGTTTCGTGGCTTCGCGGTTAGGTTATTTGGCTCACGATCACAAAGCCATGAGTTCGATTTCCAGCATTGCGTTGAGTCTTTGAGCAAGACTCTTTATTTCACGTTGTTCCAGTCTATTTAACTGGCAAAACTAAGTTGTACTTGTATGTCAAAAACTCAGCCTTGTCGCATTCTTTCACACTGAATCTCCCCGAGAACTACGTTAAAGGTATGCCTATCTCTGAAGTTCTGGGCCACTTGCGCATTAATTTCACGAGCAGGCTCTTCTTTTGATGGGATCAACTGGAATCTTTGTCATCGTAACTGAAAAGCGCCAGTTATTCATTCATAGAATTTTTCGTGGTCGTGACATATCGATCTCTTAATGTTTTGATATTCGTTTAAAGTATTTATTAACACAACTAACTGTTATGCATTATTTACGACATATCACATCTCATTTTGAGTTCAAATCACAGGCAGTTAAATAATTTAACCCCTTTGGCAGAAGAACAAATAAAATCAGACATCAATCACTTACAGGTGAAGAAAACTAAACAATACCAAAGTTAGCGATTCCCACGAACTGTGAATCCACAAACAGTTTCCACTTTACAAGAACAACAACAACCCAGAACAACGAAACTAAGATATAAGAAATTCACAATTGAGCTTAACCTGTGTATATTCCTATCTTCAGCTGCCAAAAGGGATATCACAATGATTTCGACACCTGGACAGCACACTCAATCCAGTGGTTTTCATCTATAACGTTAATATTTCAATCAGCTCTAGTTATTTGATAATTGAACGATAATTCTTTTAAAACGTGACATCCCCCATTCTTTTAATTGGGAAAATGTATATTTTTTGTAGTCGTTAGTCTGAAAAGAGTTGTAATGGTTTTAGATTCGTTTGACAAAATTTCGGTTCCGTTCTTTTTATTAAATGATAAAGATGACTTGTGATCCATACGGCTTATAAACCTACTTTTCTAATATTCGTAAGAACTCTTAAGGAAAGCATGTTCGGTATACAGAGTAAAAAGGTTTTATATATCTCAATGAAATGCATGAGCTATTTGTCTTTTAATTCATTTGAAAAACTAAACAACAAAAAAACTATTACAGTTGTTTTCAATCTTTTTTTTCTTTCATCACTTGTTTACATGTTATAACTTATACGGAAACTGTTAACCACACACACGGAGGATCGTGTATGTGTGTATGTGTGTGTGTATGCATGTGTGTATATACGTGTGTTTGTGTGTGTATATAACTGTATATAGTCTTTGTAGTGAAGCCGCGTGGCTTAGTGGTTAGGGCATTCGAATCACGATCGTACGGTCGTGAGTTCAATTCCCGGCGACGCGTTGTGTCCTTGCACAAGACACTTTATTTCACGTTGCTCCAGTCCACTCAGTTGGCAAAAATGAGTAGTACCTGTATCTCAAAGGGCCGGTCTTGTCACACTCTGTGTCACGCTGAATATCCCTGAGAACTACGTTAAGGATACACGTGTCTGTGGATTGCTCAGTCATTTGCACGTTAATTTCACGAGCAAGCTGTTCCGTTGACCGTTTCGGCTGAAACCCTTGTCGTCGTAACCGACGGAGTGCTCCCTATCTAGTCTTTGAGGTCATATTTTTGGACATGACAGCACACTCATGTAGAGAGCTGTGGTTTACAGAACTGTATAAAGGTGTCGGTCTGCTATTTTGGAGAGGGATTTGTCGAGGCTGAGGACTGAACCCGGATTTAGAGATGGATATTCAAAGACTACAATAAAATAATGTTGAAGACATCGATTTCACTGTCATTATGCAATCAAACAAAATTTGCAATACTGACCATGAAAATTCTAAAAGCAACACATGAGGTTCTGTTTGATTTGCTATCTGTTTAACAGTGCTAAGCAGCTCAAAGTTACGTTTAGTTTAGTTATGTTCTCCTTGTATCAATAAAGATATCTCTCTTCATATTATCATAGTCTTTTATTCTTACAAGATTAAGTACACGTCGGGTCATCAGGGTTAAAACATACAGGCATTCTGTAGAGTTAATATATATTGATTTCTTGAATTGAGTGGCCGCAGAGCAGGAAGTAAGCACGGATACGGCAGAAGACGATGACATAGTTTTCTATCCTTTGTTCAAGTAATTTCACTTACGTTAATCACAATTGCTTCTTTTGCATTATTCATAAATATGGGACACCAAAAATGCACTCACTTTGATGATTTCTTTCTTGAGAAGTGTTTTAATTTATGGAGCTATCGATTTCGTTTTTGAATGAAGCTTGTATTTTAAGTTCAATCATTTTCAGTGGATTGTGCATCTCTATGTGTGTATATTATGTGCAAACACCTACCAACTTTTTTGTTATATACCTTTCTTACCCGGTCCTCCCTCGTTGTTCTTAGATTCACAGTGTGTGCATCGAGACATATATAGTCTTTCAACAATTTCACCATTATTATTTATTTGGTCGCACTTTTCTATTACATCAACACACTTTTTCACTCAAGTTTTCTTGTCTTTTTTGTTGTCTTATTAAACCCAATTTCTCAAATTTCAGCCTCTTACGAATTCTTACTAACTACAACCATACAACAATTCTTCTAATATAATTCTCCTTTATTCTGTAGAATCTGGTAAATGAATTTTAACAAAACCTTAATACTGTGTATCGGATTTAATACTACATGTGGCTGTGAAGGTGCGTGGCCTACTGGTTAGGGCTTAATACTTATGGTCATAATGTTGTGGATTCAATTCGTGTGTCGGGTGCAGCATTGTGTCCTAAAATAAGGCACAGCATCTCACGTTGTTCCAATCTACTTCGTTGAAAGTGGGTACCGTTGAGTGCTGTGCTGCCCTCTCTCCTTTCAGCTG
Source organism: Octopus bimaculoides (assembly GCF_046866305.1). Classification (NCBI taxonomy): domain Eukaryota; kingdom Metazoa; phylum Mollusca; class Cephalopoda; order Octopoda; family Octopodidae; genus Octopus; species Octopus bimaculoides. Next base: position 5,747,084 of record NC_142931.1, read on the forward strand.
TTCCTCCTTGTATATGCCGCTGGGTCAGAGGCAAGGAAAGTCGAGAGCCTGTCCGTGTTTTCTAATGAGAGTAGGGCACCAAAACAAATAAATGAAAACCTGGTAATAGTTATCAGGTCACCGTAGTCCTTTTGCGGACCAAGACAGATAATTATCTTCTGCCGAAGAATCTGGTTTGCAACAGTCGGCTCCACTAAATGTATTCGAGGACCATATAGTCACGAGTTAAGAGGACCACTCACTAGCAAGATGGTTTGGTAGATGTAACGCCTTTCTTTACTCCAAAAGTGAAATGGATTCCACATGCCATGGCTTACGCCAGGCCTGGCCAACTCGAGTTACATTGTGGGCCACTTTAATCACATAAAGTTTTTTGAGGGCCACTTGTGTACTGACAGAATTGAAGGCATTTTGCTTTGTCATGCTATTATTAGAATAACGAATGAATGATCGTCGATTCAACATGAAATATTATCCTTGCAAAAACAGTAGTATCTTTCTTTTTTTTTTTTTTACTTTTGGTTATAATTCTACTTTTTGATAAAATTTTAAACATGTTTGTTTAAATAAACCCATTTCAAGAAAGTATCATGCGGGGCGCAAGGTAAAAATCTGCGGGCCGCATTCGGGCCGCGGGTCTCATATTGGCCAGCCCTCGCTTAGACGATTTCACATTGTCTGACAAACCCCTCACATGAAAGAACAAAATAAAGAAGTTTGCTTCCCGGAGACATGCTGCTAAATTCAGACGTAATGCGCAGCAGCTTGGCGGAAGTGTCTTCTATAGCCTAAGGCCAACCAGAGCTTTGCGAGTAGATTTGGTAAGCGGAAACTCTGTGTGCGTTTGAGTTTCGGTTTGTACCCTACCACCTCTTGACAACTGGTGTTCGTGTGTTTATGTTAAATGACTGAAGCAAATAAACGATGAAAATTATTTTTCTTTTTAAACGGACACAAAATCTTCAACATTTTAGGAGAACGAAAATGATTATATGACATTCATAGCTTTTCCCTTGAGACAACGCAGAAGGATATGAAGTGAAACAGCTTCAATGGAGGATTGAAGTTAAGTCCTCGTCTTATCTAATCACCTTCCCGTATTTTCTATGTCACTCCTCACATATATATATAGCGATGTAATTTTGCAAATTGAACAGATTTCAGTACATGCAAGACATTGTTAGAGACCGATTTACATGACCTGTTTTATTAAACCCAAAGTGACTAGAGATGAAGCGGAGTTCAGTAGGATTTCAACTTGGAGATAACCAGCTCTCATTACATCCATCGTTTGATATCAACCACACTATTGCAGTGCATCTAAGTGGACAACAACAGTTTTTTTTTCTCCTTCCTTCTCATTGTGTGTGTGTGTGTGTGTGTGTGTGTGTGTGTGTGTGTGTGAAGCGGAGGCCTCGAAAGACATTTTAAGATCCACAAAGATCAGAACTTATCTGCAGTTCTTGGTGGTGCAAATCGGATTTGCAATCTGTGTGGGTGTCTTTTTAGAACATTATCTGGTTTAAAAAGCCACATGAGATGCCATGATAGTGCTAAGGTGTAGGAACAGGAGGTGGTCCAACTCTGTATAAAGAGTAGACAACCACCGTATATATACGTATGCACGTATGCCTATATCTATGAATGTATTTATATTTGTATATGCATGTGAAATGAGTGTGTGTGTGTGTGTGTGTGTGTATATATAAAGTATTGCATCTATATACATGTTGATAACGCGTGAGTATATACGTATGCTCGGACACGCATTTATACACGCACATACATGTGTATGTGCGTGTGTATATATATAGTGTGTGTGTGTGTTTACCGCTTCGTTATAGGTAGTTTCTACAAAAAAGCATTCCATCCAGTGAGAGATAAATATGTTCTTTTGTAAATTGTGTATATTAAACGATATTGAATATCAAAATCGAATCTTTCAAAGAGATCAAACGATATTCTAATATTATTTCCCTGCCTTGCTCTAGATTGTTATACGATTATTATTATTATTATTATTTTTATTATTATTATTATAAGGAAGAGTAACTATATTTTGAATAACGTTCAACTTTTCCTCTGGAGTATTGGCTACCTCAGTAAAGAGAACTGACTGTAACACTAGCGATATCTCAACGTTCTCTATACCACGTGATCAACTACTCTACTGCTTTGAAGATTAAATAACTTCGTCTTTACACAGTCGCACAGAAATCAGCTAGAAATAGCATTTAAACCTGCTAAAATTACTCTTTATCGTTTTAACAGGAAATGGCGTAATTACTTATCTTTTTTTTCCTGGTTTTCATCCCTGGTCTTTTGCCATGCTGGTGCACCACTCGGTTTTGTTTCCGGTTTTGTTTTTGGTGAAGTAGCGAGTTGGACGGAACTGCTCTTCTTTGCATCTCCTGCCGCGATGTAAGTTCATCTGGTATCTTAGATAGAAACCTGTCCAGACGTTCCTTGAAAACTTCCACATTAACACCATGTAGATCTCTAAGGTTGCCTGGCAGGATGTTGAACAACTGCGAGCCTTTGAAACCCAGACTATCGCAGTACTGTGTTATTATTTTAGATGGGGAAGATGGGAGTTTTGGTATGATGCAGTGCCGTCCAGTTCGACGATTGGTATAGCTGTCAATTTATTGCTTATATTCTTATACTTCATAGAAAGAAAAAAAAATTCTTACTAATCTTCGGTTACGGCTGAGCTGGTTTACTACTACTGAGAACTGAATGTTATATAGCAGACTCGGTAGAGTTGTTTTCTTAGATTTAGTCATGTCACGCTTATATTCTTGGTTCAAATTCTACCGCAATAGATTTTGTATTTCATCTTTCTAGTGGTTCGATAAATCGCCTAAAATATATCGGATTATCCAGATGAATTTTACCTAAAATATCTGTATTGTGGCTAGTCAATCACCATTATTATTATTATTATTATTATTATTATTATTACACGATCTTTAACCGTGGTTACGCTGCCGATCAAATTATTTGTTAATCATGCACGTACTTTCTTGTAGTAGTAGTAGTAGTAGTAGTAGTAGTAGACTGTTATATAGTGCAAGTCTCGTTAGTTACTATGGTGATAATAGTCTACATCTCTTTCTTTCTCACAGTAGTTCATTAACAACCTTTTTTTCTTCAAGAATTAAATATTAATTCTTCCGCGCGCGCACACTCACTCACTCACTCTCACACCAACAATTCTGTCATAGCGAAAGTCATTTTCTGAAGTGTTTGTTGCAGTGTCTCTATGTTGAGACACAAACGCACACGGTCCAAACCAGAACAAATGTTATATAACGAAAATCTATTTTGTTTTTTTAGCTGTGTTGTGTTGTGTTGACAGACGTGCACTTAAAATTCCCGCGTTCTTAGTCAAAAACCTCTAAGTTAGTAAGGTTAAAAATCTATCTATCTATCTAGTGGAGGGAAGATACGATGACGTTCGCAGAGCAAACCTGGGCATCGACGAGGAATACCTGACCCGCCTGTTCAAGACGACTTTCGATCCAGGACCTATGCACAACTTCTAGAGATCCCTCGCCTGGCAGTGCTATCGAGAAGCACTACCCGTTCGGAATAAGCTGTACAGGCATGGCTCGAGAAACACGGGGCCGACCTGTCTGAGATGCGGTCAGAGCGACGAAACCGTCCTGCAAACACTCGTACAGTGTCCAACCATTTCCGACCTGTGGGCCTAAGTAGAACCACTGCTATTGCGTATGGGACGAGTCAGTTTATCAACCGAGACTGTCGTAATTATTGTCGCGCCTCCTTCCTTTAAACGAGAAGGAAGAGCCATTTTCATCGTACGTGTGGCTATGGCGAAAGAATGTGTATGGTGGACGCGTCTGAAAGGTCTCTTTTACTGTGGCCATGCTGGAACATCGCCTTTAGTCGAGCAAATCGCCCCTAGGACTTATTCTTTGTAAGCCTAGTACTTATTCTATCGGTGTCTTTTGCCGAATCGCTAAGTGACGGGGACGTAAGCACACCAGCATCGGTTGTCAAGCGATGTTGGAAGAAACACATGGTTCAGAGTTCAGTCCCACTACGTCGAACCCGGGCCAACCAATGCCTTCTGAGTAGATTTGGTTGACGGAAACTGCAAGAAAACTGTCGTGTGTGTCTGTGTTTCTTCCCCACCACCACTGACAACCGGTGTTTGTATGTTTACGTCCTTGTAATCCAGTGATTCAGCAAGAGAGACCGATAGAATTAGTATAAGGCTTGACAAACTAAGTACGGGAGTCATTTCGTTCGGCTAAAATATCTCCAAGACGGTGCTCTCGCATGGTCGCAGTCAAATGACTGTATTCTAAAGCATGAAAGACGTACTTTTTCTCTCGTAAAAGCTTTAAAATTCACCATGTCTCTTTCAGGACGCTACTTGATAAGTTGTACCTTTCTGAAATTAATGGGGTGGTTGAGGACAGTCGAAGTTGGTGGCTTAGAGTTGGATAGCATTGGCGAATGGGGTACAATGATCACGATGTGTCGCATAAATAATCACAGGCGTGCACTGCAGTACCCGTCAGCAAACCACTGGGTAATTAGCCATTACCTGGTAACTTCACCCGACAACGGACATGAGCACTCTGCTGGTTCAATATCCAGCTTTGTCTGATAACAGGCTATTAGCATGTACCTGCTGGCCAGTTACTGTACGTATGAATGAGACTCCGGTAAATATATTAAAAAAAAAAAAAATATTTTCCAACAAGTACCTTTTCAAAACTACGGTATGTCTTCTACGAAGTAATGTCTTCCATGCCACAAAATACAATAACTTATTAACTAGTTTTTAAATAACTTAACATTTTTAGAATGAAACAATGCATCTTATTGAATGAGCTTTTGTTGCCTGCAAGGCATTTCCCATCTTTCTCACTAATAACCGGTCATTATTCTTGAAAGTGTGTGTACTTGTCATTGCCCTGGGGGATTAACTGTGACAAATATAAATTATACGTGAAACACTGTTTAGTCTGAAAACAACATAATATTAATAATAGTGATAATAATGATGTTATTAATATTTGTTGTGGATTTTTTAATTTTAAATTACATGACGCCAAGAATTTTATTTTTCACTGAAAATGTGTAAATATTTTATATTCTGTTTTCGGAGTCATTTAGTTCAAGCTGTCTTCAAAAAATATAGAAAAATAGTTGTTTAGGAATTACTTATGTTTTTAATATCTCCAAAATTTTCTAGTTTCAAAGACTTTGAGAAATGAAAAAGGAAATATTAAAAGCAAAAGATATTTACCAGAAATATTCAGATGGGAGGAAAAAAAAACACAGCTTATTTAAAATACACTGTTAGAAATTTAAAAAAATAAACCTAATTAAATGGCGCATGGTTAATAGCGTTTCGTTTAAATAGCTGCGGGTATGAAATCTTTTATAAGATCAATCATAAGTCTGTCTCGTTATCTAAACTTTAAAAATAAAATGAAATAAAGTTTTGTTTGATTAGCAGAACATTTCGTCTAAGAGGATAAATAGTCTTGTTTCCTTCCTTTCTGGTCCTATTGTGCACTTTATTACTTTAATGAATTGGCAGAAATAGTAAAATATTTAATATATTACAAGAACTGCGACTCGAACCCCAATGTGCAATGTTGAGATGCAGAAGTGCAAGTTGCTGCTGTTGATGTTAACCCCAAATTATGCACTGGTCCCGCTGTGACTTTCCCATCTGTTTGCAGAATATTTTATCTAGAATTTCATGTAGTGGGGCAAGAGATTTAAATCAAATACTATAACACTCTTAATGACGTGAAAAATAAATTATCTTGACTGATTCTGTTAAATAAGGAAATGGGGAGACAACCCTGGGGTAGCCATACTGTATAGGTCAACCCTGCTCAAGTCGAAAGAATATTTACCGATTCCAAAGGAGAAACCAAGCCTCAATGCAGATGAAAAGTATATTACGCAGACGACTACGAATTTTAAAAGTTTGTAGATTTTAAATATGACGTTGGCGATTTTATTTGTTAGAATAATATTCTGACGAACGTCGGTGATTAACAGCAAAGAGCGTGAAAAATACGCTAATGATGATTTCAAATTTTATCACAAAGCCAGAAATTTATGGCCAACTGATATTTATTTAATCGATTCCGAAAGGGTAAAAAGTAAAAGTGACCTCGGCAGAATTCAAACTCAGAACGTAGAGACGGATGATATACCACTTGGAATTTTGACTGGCGCGGTAACGTCTCTGCCGGCTTGCTGCCTTCCCAATGCGCTATTATTACCATCAATTCGAAGGCGGCGAGCTGGCAGAATGGTTAGCACGCTGGGCGAAATGCTTAGCGGTATTTCGTCTGTCGCTATGGTCTGAGTTCAAATTCCGCTGAGGTCGACTTTGCCTTTTATTATTTCGGGGTCGATAAATTGAGTGCCAGTGAAACAGTGGGGTCGATCTAATCGACTAGCCTCATCCCCACAAATTTCAGGCCTTGTGGCTATAATAGAAAGGATCATTACTATCAATTCTAAGGCAATGAGCAGGCAGGATCGGTAGAATGCAGACCATAATGCTTAGCGGTGTTTCGTCCGACTTTATTTTCTGAGTTCAAATTACAAAGAGGTCCCTTTCCCTGTGTTGAACACTGGGGTTGATGTAATTGATCTCCCTCCCCCCGAAACTGCTGGCTTTGTGCCAAAATTTGAATGCAAGGTTACAGTCAATACTTCTTGATGTTGATGCTGGGTAAGTTGTGGAAAATTTACAGGTTAATGGATTTGAGATTGCTTTTATTCAAAACTAAATATACACGATTAGCAAGGAAATATATATAAAAAAATTGTTTAGCGTAGATTCTGATATAATTGTATGGTGAAGAAACTTGCTTTGTAGTCAATGTCTTGCGAGAGAATTTGGTAAACTGTGTAGAAGCATGTCATGTATGTACGTATATACATGTGTGTGTGTTGTAATAAATACTTCACGAAAATGTATAATTCTGCATTCTTCTATATAATGTTTCGGTTTATATACACGTACATTGTCAACTTTTACTTTTTCGCAAAGAATTTTATTCCTTCTGTTTAATTCAATCGATGACCAAATTAAAAGTGATAAAAGATCATTGTTCTGCTACATTTTGCGATACTATAATGGAAAATTAGTGGAATAAATACACTATGATGAGAAAATGTGTTGCAAATGTTGAGGTGTAACGCAGTGACGTAACCTCTAAGCATTTAACCGTTTGTCCGTCCAGAGTTTGTCCTGAACGTCCATGCTTATTTTCAAACTTGTATCATATTTTCTTAGTATTATAAATCTTGCTTTTCATTGGACACAATTGATCCTGGTAGTTGAAAAGCATTGGGAATGTGAATTGTACATGGTGCAAGGATGCTAGAGAAATATCTCTTGTGTATCACTTGCAATTATAGGCTAAGATGCTCCAAAGAGGATCCGAATTTTGTTAACTTCATAAAAATTGGTGGCGTAGAAATAGTTTACAAGGCCAGAAATGGTCGAACTGGATAAATAGTAAGGTCCATATTTGTCTTTAAATTATATCTCTGTTAAGAAACGTTTATAATGATTTAGCTTAATTGAAGTATTTGAACGCAGCGAATCTTGTCAAGATTGGTACCGAAGATAAAAATTATAGAGTAGAAAGTGTTCAGTTCGTAAAGAACTAAGCATTTAAATTCGTTTTTAAGCCATCTTATTTCTGCTATTTTAGGAAACATTAAAATATATATATGTATTTACGTAGCATGTAAATTTTCTTTCAAACCATCTTATCACTGCTATTTTAGGAAACAATAACATATATAAATCTTAATGTTTAATCTGATCCGTTTACACTGTGGCCGTGCAGTGTAAACCCACCTTGAAGGGATTTTGCGAACGCATTGACCCCAGTATTTATTTTTTTCTTTTTAGTATGTTACTATCCTATCGGTGTTTTCCTGACCACACAGCCTTCTTAAAATATCAAAATGCCGGGAGTCTGGTACTGAAAATATAATTCTTTCGGTAGAAGCAAATAATGATTAAAGAAAAACTGATAGTTTTTGAGGGTAATCTCTCATCTATTTTGTGACATTGGAAGCTTTCTAAAATAAATTGAAAACTGCATAGAAGCGCTGACAGGGGTGAACTCCTTCCATACTTTGTTTTCGTTTGAGTTACAATTGATTGTAAGGTTATGGTTTCGATACCCGGACCCGGCAATGCGTTGAGTTCTTGAGCAAGGCACTTCATTTCACGTTGCTGTCGTCTACTCAAAAATGAGCATCAACCCTGCGACGAGCCGACATCCTGTCCAGGAGGGGAATATATTCGCCATAGGAATCGGGAAACCGGCCTTGTGAGTCTCTTGATTCGGAATGAGTTTTATCCTTTATCCTTGGGTTCCATCACGATGTATGTATGGTGTGCATTTTTAAATACTTTATCAAGTGTAGCATTTTTGCATTAAAAAAAATTCTGATTTTCCAATATTTTCGATATTGTGTGCCTTTAATAAACTCTTCCACGCGGGAATTTTAAGCGCAAAAATTTGTGGGTTTTATTGCAAGTTGAGGTGAAAATATATAATTTTTCATTGAAATTCAATTTTAAAAAATACCCAAGGTCCTTTGAAAATTAAAGGTTTCTTGAAGCATACACCAATTTAAGCTCATTGAATATTTCAGTTGTTTTCAGAATAGGATTCATTTTTTCAACTGTAAGATATAAAATTTCTATGGTTATTGTCATAGAAAAAAGAGAAAATGAATCCATACAAATAATAAACGTAAATAAGACTTAGAGCTAAATTCAAGAGTGTAAATTACATTAGGAAAAATAAACATATAATAAAACTTTGATAAATTAATGAAACTGGGTTATAAAATTAATCATTGTCAAACGTATTAATGGAGAAAATGTTTTTGAATGATTTTTAAAAATGATTATTTGCATTTAAATAAGAAAGCAACAAAAAATAAATCTCAAAATTTATTTAAGACCATCGAAAATCTTATTTGTTATTTCTTATACATTGTTGTTTACTGTTATTCCACAGCTCGTGTTTCTAACTTTCTCCTGATAATCGTCACTGCATCCGGTGTTAGGAGCAAAGGAGATGTTAAGCTCCAACTACTTGACAACATAAAACATATCGCATAACTTGCCGTCTGGTGTTTAGTTTGTCATGACGGAGTTAAGCACATTTGAAGCCTTATCCTATGAGAACAATGACTGTGCCTTAGGTGTCTCTCGAGTACGTTGCTTTCTATCTGGCCTCATTCAGTTCATCTAATTCTGCGTTATTGATATTCTTCCTCTTCATCTCGCATCCCTTATTGTCATTTTTAATTTCATTTTAGTTAATTCAAATGATTTATTTTTAGACATTTTTGAAAACAGGTATATTTAACTTATTTATTTTTAAAGGGGTTCTTCCTCTCAACAACAATTATTTTTTTCTCTGAAAAAAGTGTTGCCTGTAACAAGAGTGGGATTAGCAGGAAAATGTGAACCAGGAGTGATAATACAGTTCTATATTTAAGAGATAAGGAATTATTTACATCTGACGATATTTGTCCTCATCTTGTTTGTTGCTAACAGAACGTTTCGGCCAATATACCCTCCAGCTTTCAAATGAAGGCTGGAGGATATATCAGCCGAAACGTTGTGCTAACAACAAACAAATATCCATCAAATGTATGTAAATAATGTACAGGAGTGATGATATTTTTAATTAATTTGATCTCGAAAAGTACAGGACAAGAAGTAGAAGCTTTAAAATATTGCACCTCAGCTTGAAATTTGAATTTTAAAAACCGCCTTTTGGATTCGGATAGCAAAAAGTAGGGAAAATGTGTAATGGATAACCAAGAAGTCTTTCGGTGGCATTTTGGTAATATAGTTAAATTCGATGGGTGCTTGACTAAGTGCGTTCATATCCAGTCAATGGTTTATGCTGAGTGTGTAGAAGATGAATTTAATTTTGTGTACTTTTGGGAAGAGAGATTAGGCAGGTTTTGGGATATATAAAGTCCCCAAAATACTGTACTTCCAAAGTTTTCTGAGCGTAGATTCCGAAGCTTTTGTCTGTAGAGAGGATGTTCATTTTTTTTTTTTGTTTTAATTGAAATAGACAAACTCCACCTTAAGTCCACCTAACCATATATCTGTGCTAATGGGATACTATTGCCTGTTATACTTTTACCTTTCAAGTTAATGTACATCCTAGTCACCTTTCCCTAAAGATGAGATCATATTTCTGTATGTTTAAACGTCAGTTCACCTCTACTTGGAATAACACGAGAGGAAAGCAGATGAACATTTTTAAAAGATGAAAAATAGATCTCATTTCCATTTAATGTACTTCAACCACTTCCGTCATAGACCGTTTATATATATATATATATATATATATATATATATATACATATATATATATATATATATATGAGTATTTACTTTTCGTAATAAGATAAAAAAAAACCAAGGCTGTCTATAATATAGGACATTTATAAATAGGTCTTACAGCTGTTTCCAGGATATTTATTATATCCCTTCATCGGAAACGGTGTTAGAGGATAGTTAAGCAATAGTTAGTTTACATAAGATAGGAAATAG
>NC_142931.1:5764326-5841826 GCF_046866305.1 Octopus bimaculoides
GTAAACAACGCCAGGCTGGCCCTTACTATGAAGCTTTTGAACAGAGGTCTAATTAATTAGGGCTGACAGACTGCCAAATAATGACTAAAATGTTCTAGTGTAATTAGATACATAAGCTGTGAAAGGATATTAACTATATAGCAAATTAATTGCCAAGGTAATTAATATGCTATTAATAATGAATTAGTAATGAAATAGATATAGCAATCGCGTATATTTATCAAGACAACTGCAGAGAATATTCTTTGATAAAAATGAAGAAATGTTAGGATATTGTCATATTTTTGAGTATTCATAATTTGACAGAATAAAACTTTACATTTACGATTTTGTGGTAGCAGATGGAATTCAGTAACAAGGCACTGGCCTCTGGTAACGTTGTGCTCTTTTGAGATTTTATTTGCCGAAAATTAGTTTAGTGCACTGAAGAATTACAATCTTTCAAATGCTGGTATTGTCCCGAAACGTTAAATTTCACTTTTCCCCATGGAATACGAACTTATCTAAACTCGCTAAGTTTTACTGTAAGAATAGTTTGGTAAACTTTTAGAATAACAAATTGCAAAGCTTTACATAGAGATTGAATATCATATCAGATAAGAGGAGAAACTCTTGAGATGAAATGTGATTACATTAGACGAATATTAATGTCTCCAGACTTATTAATTAACCAATTCCAAAACACCATCCATATAGTAACCAATGAGGTAATATTGACATGTTTAAAGGCGTTGAGCTGGCAGAATCATTAGCACGCCGGGCAAAACTGTCAACGGCATATCGTCCGTCCTTACTTACTTAGTTCAAATTCCACAGCGGTCGACTTTGCTTTTCATCCCTTTTGGGCTTGATAAATTAAGTATCGATTGAGGAATATGGTCTATGTAATCAGCTTACTCCCTCCTACAAACTTGATGGCTTTGTACCAGAATTTGAAACCATATTAACATGTTTTATGCCTCGATTAATAGCAATTTTCTAACAAACAGGGAATACAATTCACAGTACGTTTCTCTCTCATTCTTATCTCCTAAGTGAAGTCTTCGGTATACTTCTCGAAGAGGCGAAGCGTCACTGCATATACGATTGACGTACTACCGAATCATGTCCAGGGTTCTCTTCCGTTTCCTGGGAAAACTGAAATATTGGTCGTTGATTACTATATTCTTGAGACGTGATCATATTTTTAGATGACTTTTTCGTGCCACATAAACTCCGTTGATATTAACACTACTAAACTAGTAAAAGTGTCACTTGAAACCGTGGATCACTTGGTAGTATGTCACATGTTTTTTAAAAAAAAGTTTCGGTGTCTGTCATCGCGAGCAGATATAGACATCCTCTCGGTCTTTCTGCCATTCAGCAAGCTAATCATTCTGGATGAAATAAGAGGAGCAAGAAAGAGAGCAACACGATTGCTCAGCTGAGTGATTTCAGTTGAGAAGATAAGAGCAATATAAAATGAAACGCTGGTTTGCTGAAGGACATAACTTGAGACTGAGAGCGACAATCGATCCCACAGCCTAATAGCAATCGATCCAAAGCTTGAACCACTAGGCTACGCTCATTTGCATATGCCTGTTCTAAATTGCATTTCTTATTATTTTCTTATTAGAATGGATGCTATCAGATTATCGGAAAGCATTCGTAGTTATAGATAGCTATTGCTAGTATGAAAATGACATATATTCGTTCTCAATACAGTCGAGCAGGTTCGAACATGGACAGGCTTAATCACTGCTATATTTCGTCATTGGAGAACTTCTCCCATCAGACAGATGTGTGTCCTTAACAGACTCGATTCACTAGAGTAAGGGGACATAAAAGCACCGCGGTGTTTCGATTTGGTTGTTCTCTGCAGAAAATATATAACAGACAACGATGCGTTCACCTTTAAATATAGCGTAACGTATTAAGAATGAGATAATATAAATTAATTAGTTTTGGTTTCCGTGCAAATAACGATTTATCATCGGTTTGGCAGAGATCAGCTACGCATCAGTAAATAATTTGCTTGCCAATTTCTAGATGCTTCCCAACCACGTTTCTCGGTTGAGTTCCACTGCGTGACACCTTCAGCAGGTCTCTTCTACTGTATTCTCGGGCCAACCAAAGCCTTCTGAGTGAGTTTGGTTGACAGAAACTAAAAGAACCCTGTCGTGTGTACAATATGTGCGTGTATCTTTGTAACTGTTTGTCCCACCCACTGCTTGATAACCAGTGTCAGTGTGTTTATGTCCCCGTAAATTAGCAGTTCGGCAAACGATTGCGATATAATAAGTACCAGACTTTAAAAAAGTATTGTGGTCGATTCGTTCGAGTAAAATTCCTTCAAGGGGGTGCACCAGCATGGCCGCGGTCAAATGAATGAAACTAGAAAGAGAAAAGAGAAAACAAGGGGCACAATTCTTGTTACGATTCATTGATCTGTGCAGAGCTTTGACTGAAGAGATACAACCAAGTCGAAGCGCCAGTGTCTCAAAATGTCATACTAATGAATTGAGTGTTATTAACACATTTATTTGAAAGATGTTCTACGTCGACGAAATACGGCAGCAATTTGAATATTAAAGTTGGAATCTGCCGGAACATATTCTGAATAAATATGTGCGCCATTGTTTTTGATTCTCGCTGTTACGTGGGTGATTTTTTTGTCGTGTACCATATGTTCGGTAATTGTATACAGTGTGTAAGTCGTAGCGAGAAGACATAGATCTCTCGGCTTCTCTTTCAATAAACTAATATATGCTTTTAGAGCTGATATTAATATTAATTACTCCACAACACCTATAAATATTAAATACTTAGTTGCAATCATAGTAATTAAATTAATTGCATTGTATTGATTTTAATTAAGGAAAGATTCCAAAGAAATGAGACCAAATACAGAAGATAAGTTGTTGAACCTAGGTTAGCGCTGATTAAGCCGATACGTGATCAAAGATGTTCCAGTTACGATTATTTAAGTTTTATTTTAAGATGTTCAAGTGTAATTTAATGGACATATGCTTCCTATTTCTAGGAGGTCGAGCAACTACAAAGACGATCTACATCATTAAGATCAAAGAAATATGGTTGAGAGAGAGGGAAAGAGAAAATAGATGACTGTTTAACAGTAATGAAGGAGAACGGAGAGGGAAATGATAAACACGGGAAAAATGTTGCCCATAGTTGCAGGCGTGGCTGTGTGGTAAGAAGCTTGCTTCCAGCTTCACGATCCCGGGTTAAGTCTCACTGTGTAGGTCCATGAGCAAAAGTCTTCTACGATAGCCTTGGGCCGATCAAAATCTTGTGAATGGATTTTGCAAACACAAACTAAATGAAGCCCGTCGTGTGTGTATAGTGGAGGCGAAATGGCCTAGTGGTTAGGGCAGCAGACTCGTGGTCGTAGGATCGCGGTTTCGATTCCCAGACCGGGCATTGTGTTTATTGAGCGAAAACCCCTAAAGCTCCACAAGGCTCCGGCAGGTGGGGGTGGGTGAACCCTGCTGTACTCTTTCACCACAATGTTCTCTCATTCTTTCTTCCTGTTTCTATTGTACCTGTATTTCAAAGGGCCAGCCTTGTCACACTCTGTGTCACTCTCAATCTCCCCGGGAACTACATTAGGGGTACACGTGTCTGAGGAGTGCTCAGCAACTTGCACGTTAATTTCATAAGCAGGCTGTTCCGTTGATTGGATCAATTGCAACCCTCATCGTCGTAACCGACGGAGTGCCACTTGTATATATATATATAATGAGTGAGTCTGTTTGTCCCTTGTTAAATTGCTTGAAAATCGGTGTTGGTGTGTTTACCTCTTTGTAACTTAGCAGTTCGTCAAGATAGAATAAATGTCAGGTAAAAAAAAAGGTAGCTGGAGTTAATTCGTTCAACTAAAAATTCGCCATGGTTGTGCTCCAGCATGGCCACAGTCAAAGGACTGAAACGAGTAAAAGAACAGTGAAATATAACTGCACATTGCAGTCTTTGACCATTTTCCATCCAATGAGTTTTTATCCAGTATCCTATACGCTATTATTTATAGCTTTAGGTACTTCGAGTTTCACCGCTAAAATAATTCCTTTCGTTTGTTTACATTTTTTCTTACGTTTAGACTCGTACGTCAGGATTTTATTTTGTGATATTACAAAGAATGATTGCCATCTTTAGAGATGCGCAGAGAGATATTCATGGGAAACGAATATAATCTTGAAAGAGAAATTATTCTTAAGACATATATAAATATTGACGCTGCTTTTATATCAATTCCTTTATCTACAATTGGTGATAATTTGTCAGTGTTTTCAAAGAAGTGACTCTCTATCATACCAAATCTATCAACTAGAAATAAATAGTAATTCCTCTCTGTAAGAATATCTGCCAATGAATTCGCTTCTAAAGCTAAGTTAATAGAATTCTTGAAGTTTTTCGTTTTCTGCATACTTTTATAATCGGTAATAACAATGTTGCAGCTTGAAATAAAATTATCAGTACTATGAATGCATTCAGGGTTGAGTTGTCGCACCCTTAGAATCTTTGCAATTCCAGAAAGACCTAACCGGGCTGGGTAACCATCATCTCATTCCACAAGTATTTGATTTGGTCATTTAGAAAGAGGCGATCGGTTTAAATTAGTCGTAAAGCTCTGTCTTAAAATCAATGGATTGCGAAGTACCATTGGTCTCGTATTTCTTTGCGTGCATGTGAACAGCAGCGGTTCATTGGTCGAAGTAAATTATTAACCATCACACCCATCCACATCGCTCATACTGTGCTACAGAAATAAACCTTTCTTATTTTACCTTTCACTCGTTTCGGTCATTAGACTGCGGCCATGCTGGGGCACCATCTTGAGACAATTTTAGTCGGACGGAATCGTAGATGCTTAACCCATTAATTGCCAATTTTTTTTAATTCATATTTTTTAAACTTTGCCGGGTTTCTTTGGAATTAAAATTATATATAGTTTTTAAATTTTCTTCATCTGTGGATTATTTTGGAAATTATAAATTTTTCGAAAGGTCTCAAATAGGGGTCTCTGAAAATAAAAAAAAACCCCATATTTATCCTTTTCTATTTAATTTCAATAATAAACAGTTTAGTTTTCTTTTTAACTATAGTATCAAATGCGAAGGTGTGTTGAATATCAATGAATGATATAGATGGGAAATGAAAAAAAAGAAGGTTGAAAACAGTCATTATTTTGTAGTTCAAAAAGTGCGATTTATGACATAAAATGTTCTCTAGAATTAGCCAGGGCTAATAATGATAAACTTTGATAACTAAATATTGCTAACCCTCTGCCAATGCAAGGTATATAAGCAATTCACTTTGAATACAACGAACAACCAACATTGAAACTCTTTTTAGCAGATCCCCAAATGGGGCTCATATGTGATATATTTAGTATGCAACATTTTACAGAGGGCGGTAAAAACACGTTTTACAGATTGAAAAACGTTTCAACAGCAAACATAGGGTGTGCGACCGGTCAGGACGTGGTGACAACTGAAAAATAACGGTTAAATATTATAAGCAATTACAGATTGGAAGACAAAAAGAAAAAAAATATAATAACTTCATATTGTTTTATTCTTTTACTTATTTCAGTCGTTTGACTGCGACCATGCTGGGGTGCCGCCTTTAGTCGAGCAATTCGAACCGAGGACTTATTATTTGTAAGCCTGGTACTTATTCTATCGGTCTCTTTTGCTGAGCCACTAATTTACGGGGACGTAAACACACCAGCATCGGTTGTGAAGCGATGTTGGGGGACTAATACACACACACACACACACACACACACACACACACACACACACACACACACACACACACACACACACACACACACACACACATACATATATACGGCGGGCTTCTTTCAGTTTCCGTCTACCAAATCTACTCAGAAGGCCTTGGTCGGCCCGAGGCTAGAGTAGAAAGCACTTGTCCAAGGTGCCAGGTGGTGCTCCAGCATGGTCCCAGTCAAATGACTGAAACAAATGAAAGAATAATATATATATACGTTAAGCTTCTTTCAATTTCCTTCTATCAAATCCCCTCAGGACGCTTTGGTCGGATCGAGACTATAGTAGAAGACAACTGCCCTAGGTACCACGCTGTGGCATTGAATCCAGAATCGTGTGTTTCCTACTGTTTTGCGCATTTTTGATTGGCTAATTGTGTCTTGCACGCTATAGAGATTAGCTTCAACACCGTCCCAGATCAAGTCACTTACGAGGCAAGTACATGTCCAGAATTAACTATATACACAATACACAATTGCCATTAATTTTACTTGTATCAAACCTATAACTGTGTTAAATAGGAGTGGTTCCTGTCGTACCCTGCATATCAGCTGTGGAGGACTTGGTATTTCGTCGAATAATCTACTGACAGTGGCTTGAAATCTCCGTGGATTTTATCGTAACGATATCTGCAATTCTGTTCTCAAGGACATTGAATCATATGAATCTCATAAATCCATTCCATAACATCATTAGATGCTTCATCGAGCCAGATGGATATCAACAGACGTGAAATGCGCGCGCGGTAATTGAATTATAAACTCAAGCATTCTAAGTTTAAATCCACTCCAGCTGATTCTTAGTGAAGGTCATTTGTATTGTACACTCATGATAATTAACCAACCGAGTGGAGAATAAGTCGTAACTTATATGACGTTATAGGGACACCAAAAACGAATTTATAGTGAATGGGGTATGATTTTCTATTTCTTCATCATAAAACCGGAAGTAACAGCACATTAATTGTAAAGGAAAGTTACTTTGTTCGTCATATTAACACAAAATATGCGAAAATAAAGACGCATATGAGATACACTGGCTAAAGACAAAGCAAAATCATTGAAAACAATGTACATACCTTTAAAACTTATGTGCTTGTATATATATATATATATATATATATATATATATATATATATATATATATATATATATATAGGAGTGGCTGTGAGGTAAGTAGCTTTCCTCCCAACCACATGGTTCCGGGTTCAGTCCCACTGCGGGGCACTTTGGGCAAGTGTCTTCTACTATAGCCTCGGGCCGACCTAAGCCTTGTGAGTGGATTTGGTAGACGGAAACTGAAAGAAGCCCGTCGTATATATCTATATGTATATGTCTGTGTGTTTGTGTGTGTGTTAGTCTTCTCAACATCGCTTGACAACCGATACTGGTGTGTTTACGTCCCCGTAACTTAGCGGTTCGGCAAAATAGACCGATAGTATAAGTACTAGGCTTACAAACAAATAAGTCCCAGGGTCGATTTGCTCGACTAAAGGCGGTGCTCCAGCATGGCCACAGTCAAATGACTGAAACGAATAAAAGAGTAAAAGAGTGTGTATATATATATATATATATATATATATATATATATTAGGGAACAAAATTCAAATTTACAGGTAAAAACTCAATTAAATTCAATTTATTAAAGTTAAATTAAGTTTCACAGTATATAATATGATTTTACCTATTAATTTTTCTATATGTGACAGTGGATTTTCATCGATGAGTTCATGACCCTTGGTTCTTTTCCCTAAAACTATATATATATCTCATAACCTTGGGACGACTAAGGCCTTGTGAGTGAATTTGGTGGATAGAAACTGAAAGAATACCGTCGAATGTCTTTTTACTTTGTTTGTCCTCCACCACTCCTCAATCGGTGTTGGTTTGCATATGTTCCGTAACTTAGCGGTTCGGCGAAAGTAACCGATAGAATGAGTACCATACTTAAAACAGGAGCTGGTAGCGATCCGACAAATCCTTACAAGGCAGTGCCACAGGGTGGCTGCAATTGAATGACTAATTAAAAGTTAAGGGCTTATATGTGTACGTATTTTAGATCATTTCACGGAACAGATTCCCTTCCGGTACTTGTGCTCTTCGTAAGGCCAGACCAGCAACATCTTTAATCAGAGAAGTACAGAAATCTTGTATTGGAAAACGGGGTCGATTTCTTATACCTCAAGATTTTGTGCTGTCGACCTTCATTCTCCATATTAAGCTTTGCGACTGAAACAGCGACACTAGAATGATGCTGGAGATATTTAAATGTGGTCCTGAACTGATGAGAAATTTCTTATTTGATTCTTTATTTGATTGGTCACGTGATTGACGCCGTGACTATTGATATTGTTGCACATATGATTGTTTTTTTTTAATCTCTTACTCCCATTGTCTCTCTGTCACTGTTTCAGTCTCATTTCTTAACCAATGTCAAGTCTCACTTGATATATACTTCTACGGGTGTCTCCATGGGTCTGAAAAAGCGCTTGTTTTTATGAATATGTTGGTATTTATGCATTCGTACATGTGTGTGTGGGTGTATAAACGTACAAATAGGCAGGTATACATATATTGATTCTAGCTAGACATATATTTCGATGAAGATCTTGTATGACGTAATAAGACGTCTAAATATTTCTTGAAGCGCACACACACTTTCTCTCTCCCTCACACACATACATACACACAAGGAAATACAAACGAATTCTTAGAAATGTTCATTTATCAACCACAGTAATGCTACCCGTCATTCCACCGTGTTTTACCTACCCCGCCGTCCTTATAATGCTTGCAAGCGCTTCTTTCTTGCCCATCTTAGAGGAGCTACTGTCTAGCAGCTAACACAAATAATCAATCAGTCTATGAGTAAAGAATACAAACCAACCAACCAACAAATAGATAGAAAAACAAACAATAATGGTTTATTTATCAGGAGAAAAAGATTAATGTCAGCTCTTCACATTAATCATTAAGGCCTATTTCTCTCTCTCTCAATAAAAATGTCTACCAACGTCCAAGTAATAAATTGACTAATAATGCCTCCAGAATCTTTAGCTTTAATTCTCAGCTTTATAGAAATTTATTTTCCAATTTTTCTTTTTTTTTACTTAGTTTTACAATGTGTATTTTTAAAAATATTCCAATGATTTTTGTTTTTTTGTCTAAATTTACTTTATCGCTTTTAAAGAAAAGAAATGGAAGCACTATTACGCAATTTTTTGTTTTTCTTTCTGATTATTTATTATTTTTTTTCGTTTTCGTGTTCAATCTCTGTTTCTGCTATCACCTTGAACAACGTGTATTTCCGTCCTTTTACTTGGTAATCCAGACAAGAGGTTACTTGCTACTGATTCAGCACTTCACCCCCACCCCTTGTCATGAGACCTGAGAACGGATGATATGTCACTTTGGTTTAACATTGCTTAAAGATATATCTAAAGTCTACCGTTTAACTCTGATATCTATAATTGCTTTGACATTGCCTTGAATTTTATTTTAAGTCTGTGGTTTATATATATATATATATATATATATATATATATATATGTATATAGCTAGATATATTATATATAACTAGCTTCATGTCTGAAATAAACGTCCTGTCCTATATAACGGCTTTTGCTTATTACGATCTTTTGTTGTAACAATGTTTCTAATTATGTTATTTAGTCACTCTTAAAAATCTTGTTTTTCATCAAAGAAAATATAATCAACATGCCCTTCATTTTTGTATGCTGTGTTGTGTTCTGGTGGGCACTGGCAACTATTTCTAGCAGGTCAAGTAACCATATAATGTCTTTGTTTGTTGCATATTTCCAGTTGAAAAGGTTTGAGTCCAACCACTTTTAAGCGTTCTTAAAACGACTTTTAACTATGAAAGTAAAAGAAAAATATGTTGGTTTCCGAACGTGTCAATATAAATGCTCCAGTTTGCCATTCGTTAAGGGAATTGATCATATCTTCCAATCAACACCTGGTCAAAATGTAAGTGTTATTTTGGTGTGAAAATTCAGATAAAAAAATTTTTTTTCTTAGATTCTAATTAGTTCAAATTGGTGAATTGATTCGCATTTGAGAGCAACACAACTGTAAACAACGACATCAAAGATCAATAATTCTGTACTGATTAACCTCAAGCCTTTATTCTTAAACCGTCAAACTGTCTCAACATATTTGTTCATTATTTCTTGAAAAGCCGAGCTGAGGAGCGTTAAGTATTAAGCTTTCAGTCCTTCATCTCAATGAGTGTCATGTTAATTTTCTCCTGTTTTTCGTTGTGTGTGTATTTACTTCTCTGCTCACAGCTGTCTCTGACGGGGACAACACAATCTCCGTTATTCTCCAACCATTTTTAATCCTTTATTTTCGTTTTACAGGATTGTTGACCTAAACAAAAGTTCGTACGGATCATTCTGTCACTATTGATCCATTTTAAACAAACAATCCCAACCCCATAAGCTACACCACATCCATTGAATAATGGAATGGCAATCAACATTTGAAAAGGAAAGGAGCTTCTATGTGGACACATGACCTGCTAGAAATAACAAGCCATAATTCACATTCCGAAAGATCATAATTCACATTCCGAAAGATCATAATCCACATTCCGAAAGATCATAATCCACACCTGCAACCATATGGTTTCAGGTTCATTCCCAGTGCGTAGCACCTTACACAATTGTCTTCTACCATAGCCCCGGGCGGACTTATGCCTTATGAGAGAATTTGGCAGATGGAAACTGTGTGGAAGCCCATCTTATACGTATGTGTGTCTGAGTTTGTCACCACTACACCGCATGACGCCGGTGTTGGTTTGTTACCTTCCTGTAAACTGGTGGTTTGGCAAAAGGGACCGATAGAGTAAGTGCCAGACTAAGGATAAGTATCGGAGTCGATTCCATTTATTTAATTACACCCCACAAGCGGTGCTCTAGCATGGCCGGAGCCCAATTACTAAAATAAGTAAAAGATAAATGACAACATAATGCTATAGCCGTCGAAGCAGATGGGTTGGTCGCGGCTGGAATGGGCTTGATTATAGGGTTATTCTATCTGGAGCTAAACAGCAGCACCATAAGTAAAACCAATATATATCAAGAGTAGTATGTTTTTGTCAGGTTCTTTTATTCCTCAATAACAGGAACCATTCTATAGAATGTAAATAAGACCAGTTATACACGAGTGAAGAAAAATATATAGTTCGTGAGTTTATTTGGCAAAGAAAAAAAAAAAAAGATAAATAAATTTACCAACCCGAAATACAACAATATCTGTCTCAACACACGATTTCACATCAGGAATCTTTCAAAATGAATAAACATAACAAATATACTGTAATATGCTAGAGCTATGATAATTCCTAATTTCAATGTTTAAAGTCACGGATTCAATACCTCACAAAACTGGATTCTATATTGAGGCAGTGGAATGGAATAACTGGTACTGTGATTAGCTTAAATGAAACACAGTAGCATTATTTTACATTATTTACATTTGACGGATATTTGTCCACATCTTGTTTGTTGTTAGCACAACGTTTCGCTTGATCTACCCTCCAGCCTTCGTCAGGTGTCTTGGGGAAATTTCGAACCTGGGTTCTCATTCCTAAGGTATTTTTCGATGTTCTTATTAATATTATTATTATCCAGGTCACTGCCTGGAATCAAACTCGGAATCGTGGGGTTAGTAACCCGCGCTCTTAACCACTACGCCATATGCCCGTGGGCATAGTGGTTAAGAGCGCGGGCTACTAACCCCAAGATTCCGAGTTCAATTCTAGGCAGTGATCTGAATAATAATATCGAAAAATACGTTAGGAATGAGAACCTATGTTCGAAATCACCCCAAAACACCTGACGAAGGCTATAGGGTATATCAACCGAAACGTTGTGATAACAAAAAAAAATGAGGACAAATATCCATCAAATGTAAATAATGTACATAATTCCTCATCTCTTAAATATAGAACAGTAGCATTTATTCATCCAAATATACCTTGATGGATATAAAAACAGGTACCCCAATACTATTTAATATTAGCTCAAATAGTTATACATTTTCTTTAACGATACGTGTTCTTATAGCCGTACAATTGGTTATAAGGAATTCTTGGGTTTTATCCTGAGCTAAATACGATAGTCAGAGGAAGACGGACCTACAGCGTGAAACCGACGTTCTCTTGGTATAATTTGAATCATTCATCCTTTCCTAAATGTATTCAAAACAAAAACGAAACTTTCGTCTCATTTAAGTCCTTCCCTGAAATATGGAGCGCTTTTCTCTAATGTAGAAGAAAATGTTTTAGTTTTTCTTTTCTAACGAGATCGATAAGACTAGTAATTGCTAATTAATGAAATCGATCTCCGATTGATGATGCTCACCAAAGCTAAAATACTTGGTCTTTTGTCGGGTCTGAAATAACTTCGTACGCCATTTATTTCTGGAGAACAGAATAGAATCAAATAATCTCCTGGGGATTATATGTGAACAGGCTTTCGATTTCTGAGTGAAAAAAAAAACCTTCCGTTTTTCTTACGCAAGAACAACGAATAACACTGATGGGACGGAAGAGTTTCGGTCAACAAATCGGTGATTTTTAAGCTACAACTTCTTCAGCCATTTCATCCGTTCTCAAGACATCACGCAACGATCTGCTGCACTTAGATATACGTATATAGTACACAGCAAAATGCTCCAGGGTTGTAGGCAGTGGGAGCAATATATCACTCTAATTAAATGACGTGTGTTTTCTCATATTGCAATGCTTAGTTTAAAGACTTCTGATGAGCATCGGCCATGATAGAAATTTTGCCAAATAACTCTTGTTGTTGTTGTTGTTATTTTTGCTCGAAATTTTTGTTTCATTATTTTCTGTCTTATTTACATTTTCTTTTCATCCTTCCCCTCTGCTATGACTGCTTTCTCATGAATATGATACACCCTACTTCTTGTACAATCTCTCCGCCTCCAGTCAACATACATGGAGATTAACTACTACTACTACTACTACTACTACTACCACCACTACCGTCATGACCATATCCATAATTATCGTCTCCTATTTATCGCCATGGTGTTCTCTGTATCGCTGCTTCTACTAATCATTAAAATGCCGCTAATGCTCTCATTAAGAGAAGTCCCGGTGTCAAGGTTTATGGTGTAGTGATGACGTGCAAAATCAAGTGAAGAACAACAAGCTTCCAGAACTGCCACTCACATAGGAACAACCAATGATCGACACTGTCAACTTTTATCATTCAATGATTTACTCAACTTTTACGATTCTTGAAAAATACAATTTTAACAAGATTAATGTCATAAACACCGCTAATATATTCCCGTTTATTCCGAATTTTACACGTTTTCTATAAAACGAACAGGTTTAAATAATGCAAGATGTAATTACCTTTTATTCTGAGTTCGTGACCAACAAACAGAAATCTATGTGTTTGTTTATTTGTGTGTATGTGTGAATGTGTATTTATATATGTGTATAAAGTGTCTGTACTTTAAAAGTGCGTGTTTCTTGTCTTGTGTGTGTATAACTGCGTATAGAACTGTTAAATCTAATATATAACTCTGTGTTCTGTCTGATATGTTACTATGGGCGTGTTTAAATTAATGTCTGGTATGTTACTGTGGGCGTGTACATGTTATGTCTAGTATATAACTGTCGAATCCGAAAAACGAGCTGGTCAAGGATGGAACGTACTTGATTGTCTGCTTGATCAGATCTGACCTGGGGTTATACATGTCAAACCTGATCTAAGCTTTATTTAGATTACATTTAGATATACCGGGAGATAAATGTAGTTTTGTTTGAAAGCAGGGTTTCTATGCAATATAAATCATAGGTGTTTTCCCTTTTTATTTTATCAGATAGTCTATACAGCGAGAATGCTTAAAATAGATTTTGGCAACGACTAGTGTATAACTTGTTTGGGAATGAATTTCATGGAAAGATTGATATCATCTCATGCTGTGGTTTTACTTAGTCCAAAAGACAATTCAGTTAACATTTATCGCCGACAGAGAGAAATATTTCCTCAGGATTTTCAGGATAAATATTTGCTACTGGTTCGTTTTGATAGGAAAACCTCTGACAGCGAAGACAATTAATTTACCTTACGTAAAGTTCAGTTTCCAGAAACGCAAATGCTCTCAGCCCCCGCACACATATACAAACACACACGCACACATTCTCACTCTCTTTCTCTCTCTCTCTCTCTCTCGCTCTCTCGCTCTCTCAACTCGATGTACGTTACTGAAACGAATTGAAATAGCCATCTATGTATCATACTTAAAGCATATGCTTCGTTCACAAGCATAATGTAGGTTTTGTTTGAGAGATAATCTTTTCCTAGTTAAGCTATGTTAAAAACACTGTATAGCTAAGCGAGCCAAACATCGCTCCATCCTTGACCCGTGAGAACACCCGACACGTTGCTATTTCTTTGGGACTTGTCAATGATGTGTACACGCTGGTCACATGATTTGACGTAATCTCTCGTTTCCGATGTGCTGACAGCTGAAATATACTGGACAATGGAGAGAGTAAAAGGGTCCCAGTTGATTCGGTCAACGGAACACGCTGCTCGTGAAATTTATATGAAAGAGGTTGAGTACTTCACAGACACATGTTCCCTTAATGTAGTTCAGCGAGATACAGTGTGACAAAGCTGGCCTTTTGAAACACAGATTCAACTTACTTTTGCCAGGTGAGTAGACTGGGGCACAATGAAATAAAGTGTCGTGTTTAAGAAACCAGTGCACTGCCGGAAATTGAACTCACAAACTAACAATTGTGAGCCGAACACACTAAACCACGTGCCTCCTCAGCTAATCCTATGTAGATACAAATTCTTATCTGAATGAGAAACCTGGATAGTTTCATAGGGTGGAAACTGTTGTTTCTCTTCAACTTGATCTGCGTTCGGTGACTTTATGAGGGTGGATGTTCAGAGGTTGGTTACATTTAAATAATGCCTTTCCATCCAATGCTGCAGGAAAACTGATGATGATATTCCTGTTTCCATGTCTGATAATTGTTCTTCCAAGATCTTCTAGTCATCGTCTTTGAAGTTTAACTGTTTCTAATGATCTTACATGGAATTATTAGATTTATTACTAAACCAGCTTCTGTGAATGTTCCTTTTCTATATTAATCTCCTCGTTATCTACTCACTGACTGTATTCTTCATTTTTTTATACATCTCTTATACGTTCCTCTTTATGGTATATTGTTAATACTTTCCTCTGTCTCTCTACTGGAATTCTTAGTGATTTTACTCACGATGGGAATATCCTGGTTTCGATTCTCTGACCGGGGGTACGTTACGTTCTTGAGCAACAAAACACTTTATTTTACGTTGCTTTGTGCTCACTTTGACATGTGGTGATGTCGATTTGATGAAGGGAGTGATCTAATGTACATCACAAACATTTAATCATAATAAACAAATCTTTTGCGAAGGGTGTTCAGCCAGAAAATGTCTTATAAAACTCACCAGTCTTTCTTTTGTTGATCGAGTGCACAAGTGCGTTTCTAGCAATGTCGGTTCTGTTTTGGGCAGCTATTTCTCGAACCCTTGTTTCATGGAACATATTGCTTGTCTGTTCCATAATAACACCCTTAGTCGTTACTCTACTATATATTCTTCCTCCTCTTTTAACAATTTGAACCCTAACCCCCCACGGGAACTGAATGCATCGTCCTAAGCTCCTAGTGGGTTTCACTGAAAACTTTTAATTTTAGAATGTATGCTGAAAGACAAATTCCTAGCCATACTCATCATACTTTAAGGAATATAGCAAGGTCTTGGTGCTGTTGAATTCTGGGGTAGGAGACGGATACTCTTCCCCTTAAGCATCGGCGTATCTTTGAGAGTCCTGGATGCTAAAATGTGCCACTCGTTTCAGTTACAAGCAATTCCAATTGCTTCGAAGATACTAACCATATTTTCGCAGAAACATCAAATTCATCTTCCTTTGATTTGTGGTTTGTATATTTTTATGTAATAAGTTCCATCGCTTGATCTTAGATTTCGAAGTTTGGCACTGGGTCTTTGAGAGATCTCTGATTAAATCGTTGCGTTGTTTTTGCTAGGAGTGATATGGCTTTCTATTCTTTCGTTCTACTTCTGAAATTACAATTTGTACCTACAAAAGATTTCATTTGTTCCGCCTTGTTGCTTTCTTCTGGAGCCTACATCCTTCTCTCCCTGGCCGAGTGCGGATGGGATTCAGGCGGTGTTGCGCTAGTACGATCAATGATAGAAGGTTCGTGTATATCAGAGCAAATGCATATTTACCACTTCAACGTCAGGAAGCAGCGATTTCTTGAGTGATCAATGCATTTTCACCCAGTTCTTGGTTCAGTAAATTTCATGGCTCTTTTTTGCCCACTCTGCCATAATGTAAAAGAGTAAAGTAAAACTGTTATTAACAGAAATTCGAGAGTAAATGAAAAAAAGAAAGTAGTATCCAATACATTGAAATGATTTTTATATATTCTTAATAATATATTTTAATAATATATCTTAATAGATCTTAATAATTATATATTCTTTGACTTAGTTCCACATTATTTAAAGTCTCGTAGGCGCGTAGGACAGACACAATATATTCCATCAGACGCTTAGAGCAAAGAAGTACATTTTATCCGTGACAATAATGTGCGAGAATCACAGAACGCATTTACTGTCTGATATACTTTTGCATGAACTGAATATTTTTGTATGACGCGGAAGATTTTAAATAATTCCTAAAATTTCATTCTCCAAGCAAGTTGGCCAGCCTACCCTCCAGTGCTTTCCATTTTTGCACAGTTGTTCAAGGTTAATCGATTCGCACGGAATGACACTCGTCAGTTTCGCACACTCTATTGGATTTTCCTACAAAATACTTTCTTTTGCTGGAGTTAATAAATCGACCGTAAATATAGCAGCTTCCTCTTCATAAGCTCTCTGGTAAATGAATGTAAACCGACTAATTTACGCTGTTATAACTAAAATGAGTTGCTGAACTTAACGTCCGGTTATTACTGGTATTGTTTTTGCCTTCATGTCTGATCTCTTTATTACGGTTTCGAAATCCTACAAGGAAATGAGATAAAACAACCAAATTGCAGAATTGCTTGTCTTTTTTGCAAGTTCCTCCCGTGTATGGTTGTTACTCAGAATGGATGGTGATATCTATCACTGTGCAGATATTTTCTTTTAAGTCCTTGATTATGATGTCTGGACGGTTTCTTTCATCTCTTCTCCAGTTTGTACATGCTCTCAGGTGATTTTAGCAAGGTCTTCCACCTTTTAACTTCCTTCAGTTTCAACCGTCATGAAAAGCTTCAAGACTTATTGAATAACACTGACATAATTGTACATCATCATCATCAACGCTTTGACCTTAATGTCTTGAGTCCTAGCACTCATAAGGACAGTTGCTCAGTTTCCATGACCCATAAGTGACGAAAAACACAATACTCTCCCTGGATGAGATGCTAGACCACCGCAGGGTCACTCATTTACAACTGAGTGGACAGGAGATCGTGAAAGGGTTTTCCTAAAGGACACAATGAACTGCCGCGTCCTGGATTTGAACCTACGTTCTTGTAATTGTGACTGCAACACCCTAACCACTAAGCCACTCACCTTCATGTATATCCGGATTAAGAAATTTGTGGGTCATATTTAGTCGTTCATCGACCGGCCTATGTGTCATGGATCTGCTGAACCCCTTCTCAGCCGAGGCTACAGAAAGACCACAAGATGTCTCACGGATAAAGGTCAGAAACCCTGTAAAACAAGTATCCATGAAATAGAGGCCAACCTCCAGAACTGACTATTCTGATATGGAAAACTTAATTTCCATAGTTGGAACTTACTAGTTTCTTTATAGTTTGAAAGGGAAACGACTACAGAGAATATATTAATTTTAAACATCAAACAAATTTGAAAATCAATTAAATTGGAGATATGTCAAAACTTCTAAATAAAAACGAAGCTCTAAAACCAGGAAACCAAATCTATTTATGTATTTTCAAGAATGGACTCACTAAAATTCTACCCGACATTCTAGCAGAACAAATTGTTTCTGCAGGTTCTTCACCAGAACTCTTTAACGAAATATTCTGACAAGATCGAAATATATTGTTGATAACTTCAACAACAGAAATAGATTTAACGCTAACAACAATAATATTGCCAGATTTCACATTAACATTTGAATAATGGACATCAATGGAAAATAAATCAATCCCAGAAGACTAACATCATCTTCTTCATTCAATCCCAGCTCTCTACCTCCCTTTCTGTCTCTCTTCTCTCTCTCATACATATATATGCGTATATATATAATATTTATCTCAATTCTCATTTGTCTCTATCTTTACCAATTCTATTTATAAATAATACGTGCACACATACATACATATCCAAATTTCTATATATTCGTAAATACATAAGCTTACGAAATATGCGCGTGTATATACAACTATATATTTGTATTCATAGGTATACACATACATGCCAAACTGCACACATAAACGTCAACACTCATACACGTATGCATATGTGTGTATGCATATCTATCTATCTATGCAAATATATATATAAAATACACCTATGTTTATGAGCTAGATTAATTGTAATTACATGTAAGTAGTAGTTGTAGTAGTGTTTTTATCGATCGATTGATAAATGTTTATAAGCAAGGAAATCTGTCAAAATAAACACAAACCAAGCGATTTTACACACATTTATACACACTCACATGCACTCAAAACTGTTGAAGTATCACTCGTTTATCTCTCTGAAATAATTGCCATTAAATCTTTCTAGATGGTGCGCTAGCATGGCCTTATTCGAGCGGACATATACTTATATATACATACATACACTTAGATACAAATTTGTATTTGCATTCTACCATCCACTCACGCACGCAATGATATCTGTAATTTTTTGACAGTCTTTGACAAATACCCAATCATTTGTTGGGGCAATGTTCACCTTATGGTAATCTTCCATGATAATAGATATAACTGAACAGCAACGAGCTTCATCAGCTGGTGTAAATGAACACTGCTCTCCTGGTGAAACTTTGCTATCGCTAACAGTCGGTAACGAGGGATAGAAAATAAAACAAAGTCCATGGAAAAAAAAATATATTTTATATCAAAAAACAGAAAGCAACTCCCGATTGCCCTACTCGGAAATCACTTGGAAAGCTTAACATGCTTTACCAACAAAAGATTAGATTAATATGGGAACTAAACGCATATATACCTCACATGTCACGTCTTATATAATCTAATTTTATATATAGAAAAAAAAAAAGGATATTTGCCCTACCTAATTTGCATAATCAAAATCATTTCCAACTACTTTGCAAAAGGTGAAAATCTTTGTCAACCATCAGGCAGACTGCTGGGGGATATTGATGAAGTTTAATAGACAGAAACATGTTCGAAATTTTCTGTTTGCGTCATACATATATAGACACATCTGATATTTCCCTAGAAATGTAACTTAACTTCCAGACATTAATTTTTTATGATTCTTTCCCTGCCTCTAAACGTTGCCGCTTGGATTGTATCTTCCTCTAACTAAGCGTGAATTTTAATTAAATTTACTATTTTTTGTGTGCATTCTATTCAAAACTGAACATATGTATCTAAATTTAAACCATTGGTCCATTTATGTTTTATTGTGCAATCGTGTGTGTGTGTCTGTGTGTGCAGGCGTGTGAGTAAGGTGTTCTCTATGTTTACCAATATCGAAGTAGATTGAAGATTTTATAGAAATGTGACGTTGGTATATTTCTCTGATGATTAACACTTCCTGAACTATATTAGATCGATTCTGCAAATGTGATGAAGATTTAGAACATTATTCGATTTTCAATGCCAATAAAATGATAAAAGAAAAATAATTTTCTTGGAGGTCAGTACTGAGATCACAATCTAAACATATCTTCAAATAAGGGTGGATTTTTTAAGGGTCAGACAGAGGGGAAATGATAATTAATTTCGAGCTGTCAGCATAGTAACATCATATTATAATAAGAAGTGTTAGAGCTTAATGATTATTAAGACGGAGAAATGCTGGCTTTTGCTTTATGAACAAATACATAGAAATAAAAATAACTTCAGCGCAGCCGAATCAATAAGGTGCTGGCCTTCTAAGGCGTAGTGTCGAAGGTTCGTGTATTATCACTGCAGTATTATTATGTCTGTTGCTAAATATTTCACCCGCAAGAGTCCAGTTCGTAGCGTGAAACAGTGAATCAAAATCTGGATATTATTTCTTTAAGAAGTTTGCTTCCCGACCATATTCTTTCCGGTTCAGTTCCGCTGCGTGGAGACTGGGACATATTCTTTATACTATATCATCGGATCGACCAAAGACGTGTGACTGGATTTGGTAGACGGAAACTGAAAGAAGCCCACCACCTGTGTGGTTTTTGGTATATATGCTTGTGTATATATATATATATATATATATATATATATATATATATATGCATGTATGAATGTGAACTTGTTTGATCGTGTGTTTGTGCTCTTGTCTTGACATCGCGTGATAGTTGTAAACGAGTATCACTCTCAGAAGCGGGGTCGTTCGTTTCTAATATTCTGCAGAAGCATGTCTGGCCACAGCGAAGCCTGTGGTTGCTGATGACAGGCTGTGTGTCAGACAGAGGTATGGTGGTATGATTAAGAAGCTCGTTTCACAACTACGTGGCTTTGAGCTCGGTCCCCATTTGCGGTACCTTGGGCTACTATAGCCCCGCGTTGACGGGAGCTATGTAGACGTTTGCATGCGTTTGTCCTCTCTAGAAACTCTTGATAACTAATGTTGGTTTGTTTCCATCCTTATAAGCTAATGTTTCGGCACAAAGCACGATAGAATTAGCACCAGACTTGAAAATAACCGGAGTCGATATCTTAGACTATCGCGTTTACGGAATTGCTCCAGCTTGGCTGCAGTCATAAGCATGGAACAAAAGATAAAAGATTTCTTGGAAACAATTAAGTGTTGGTGACATAAAATCTGTCCAGCCGTAGAAAATTTATCTCGTAACTCTGTCCGACCAATGCAAGCATCGACGTTAAAGCGATGATGGTGATATAGTATGAAATATGAAAGAGTCAGTGGTAGATGTTCAAAGGACCAATCGCTAGGAAACAGCATTTGCAATGGTGAGTGACAATATGCGTGCCTGTGAGTGACAATATGCGTGCCTGTGAGTGACAATATGCGTGCCTGTACAATTCGGACGGAAGAAACGCCACACTCCATTTTTGATTGATGCACTGTATTATTGCTAATTTTCTTATGAAGAAGCAGATTTGTCGCCAGAATATCTTCTCTCTCTCTCTCACATACATACATTGTGTTTGTGTATTAACTGCAAAGAGATACCGAGTTGTACATTAGCAGAGCTGTGCAAACTTCAGATCCTATTAATGGTTGAGAAATTTGTCCAACATACACTCACGTTGATCTCGCAATGAATTAAACATTTCCTGACTGGTGTTCTACTAACCCAATATATTACGGTTCCACCACCATCACGCAGCCGCCTCCATTTTAAACTCCACAAATACATGAATAAGTGCACTAAACCAAAACGAAACAAATCAAAAACAATTTCAAGCCAACAGTTGAGATTCTTTTCAAACATACAAGTCTGTATTTGACAAGTTCATGTCATTATCATTTAGAAAAATCTAAAGACTTATATTTAGTATAAATGGAACTAAAATCCGCTACATTTGTTGCCTTAAGGCAGTTATTATCAGCTCTTCAAGCAACTGACGACGTGAAGTACCACATTTAACAATGTCCAGCCACCTAACTTGCCTCTCACAATAATCAACAAATTAACAGTTAAGACTTTATTCGGTTTGACTTTTTACACTCAATTACGGTTCAATTTTCTTATGTTATTTTCTTCTTTTTTGTTTTTAACTTTTTGCAAATACATAAAGAAAATAATAAGAGTGAAAGTAGCCCAATGTAGGTTTCATTTCTGATGGAACTCACTACAGGCAAGATGGCTAAATGTATGAGATTTTGTGGGGGTTTTACGCCATGCTGGGAGTTGAGAGATGTGAACGTCTTTTACCCTTTTACTCTTTTCAGTCATTTCACTGTGGCCATGCCGGAGCACCGCCTTTTGTCGAGCCAATCGACCCCAGGACTTATTCTTTGTGAGTCTAGTACTTATTCTATCGGTCTCTCTTGCCGAACTGCTAGATTACGTGGACGTAACCACACCAGCATCGGTTGTCAAGCGATGTTGTGGGGGGGACAAAAACAGACACATATACATATATACGACGGGCTTCTTTCACTTTCTGTCTACCAAATCCACTCACAAGGCTTTGGTCGGCCCGAGGCTATAGTGGAAGACACTTGCCCAAGGTGCCACGCAGTGGGACTGAACCCGGAACCATGCGGTTCGTAAGCAAGCTACTTCCCACACAGTCAAGTTTTTTTTTTTTTAAGCTAAAGGATCTGTGTTCTCCTTCCTTTAAACTTTCTACTAATAAAAACCTTGATTTTTGTGTGTTGGACTTATATTCTCCATTGCCACCATCCGGGCTGTTGTCGCCAATAGGTTCCAAATGGAATGGAAATGCTGTCCTCGATTCGTAAAACTCCCAAAACCTCAACCGCGTACTAGAGAAACTTAACTTGGCAATTTAAACAAATGATGATACACACCTACAGTAATAACTGGACAACAATAACAAGAAGATGCTAACAAAGAAATTTAGAATAGTTTATTGCCTTCCTATCGATGTTGATCAATCATTGCAGTAAAATGTGGGACTGAAATATTGTTCTCATGATTACATTCTCTTGTTTTTCACTTTTTATACACAATTATTGTTTTGTTTGTTTTTCCTTTTGCCATTGTGTTTGTTTCTTGTAATTATTATGATTATAGTTATTTCGCTGATAAACGAGTACAACATCTTATGACCTTCGTTTACGCACACACACACACACACACACACACACACACACACATTTACGAATGGGAAAAGCTTTCTTTTCAAACATTTGTATAGAAAATACGGCTGCTCGAATTTTGTCATTTCGTTATATCTATTACATAGCTCTTTATAAAAGAGCTCAAGTAAGTATATCGATACAGACAACCGAAACTGCCAAGCTTTCTGTTCACTATCTATCACAACCGCCTCAAATCTCACAACCATTTCTTACTCTTTTTCTCTCCGAAGACAATAAGTGTGAGAGAGAAAATTCTGACAGACGAGTAGGGTTGTCTATCTGCACCACGCCTGATGTAAGTATGCTTTTACAGGATCGATAAACTTGCTGTAATTAAGACAAATTTCCCTCAAATAATACTCTGACTTCATAAAGGAAATATTGGACAATGCTATTTTTGACGTAGAAAGCATTGGGATAGTCACGGTTAGCTCGTCTTTTGTCACAGAACTGTTATATCAGGTCCAATCAAACTTATTTCGAGTTAACGAATGAAGACCATAACGCAGTTGACCCACATGCTAAAATTAGCTACTAAATTTCGCTCAAATCACACCCTGCCAACATAAATCAGGAAAAGACACATGAACAATGTAAGGCCCTAAACCTATACCATGATGTGGTGAAAAACCTTCTTTCCTGAGGTCGGTGCTGTCGAGATCCTCGTGTTCCCAGTAAGGCCACCTGCGACAACAAAGTAATTGTACTCCATCTCCTATATTCCGAAGAGTCAAAACTTCTAAATAAAAACGAAATATTAATGGTTGAGCTTTAGTCTGTACGTCTTTGAGGATTTTTCTGTGATGTATTTAAATTTATATATAAAATGTAATGCTTGCCAAATCCGGTAATCTTCTGCTGTTCTCGTTTCTGTTTAGCCCTAGGTCAGGCCTAATGCAACAGCCCTAAGTTCAAATGCATTCCAGTCGCGACCATTCCTTCTGTTATACATACCGTATATTTCTTTATCGAATGGATTTTGTTTTATAAGACACGTCAGTGTGACTTATGAGAGATTTGGCTACTATTTCTAGCAATTGTGTTACCCCGCTGTTGTCTTTTGTAATACTGTTTCTATATTGTATTTAACTAGGGCCATTTATTACACACCACTCCGTGTCTCCTTTTATATTTCACAACACATTCTCATGATGATTGATTTTTATGTGTAAGTTACCCATTATTTATATCGCCGATTCCATGTATCATTTTAGTTTTCGTTATTGTATTTGTTTGTCAATATTCTTCATCGGATGTCATATATTGAAGCAAACATCTTCGTACTTTGCGAGGCCAACTCTGGCAATAAAATCCACGAGTAGATTGAACCGGCAAAATCATTCGCCATCCAACTGTTTTCTGTCCTGTCCCCCCACCTCTCTCTCTCTCTCTCTCTCACTCTCTCTCTCTCTCACTCTCTCTCTCTCTCACTCTCTCTCTCTCACTCTCTCTCTCTCTCTCACTCTCTCTCAGACCACGATTGTTTCGCGAAAGACAGACTAATCAATCAATAATTAATTAATTAATTACAACCAGTCCATGCCTTTTTATTGGTATAATAATCCTGCTACACAATAAAAATTATACTTAGTTAATTTCTCCAGCAGTCTGAGATATGCAATTTAGACTTAACACAGTTGATCTGAGAAGTCTAATTGGTAAAGAATGTGCAATTACTTGGAGAAAAAGCTCATAGGTTAATTAATCATCATCACAAAAGTTGGATATAAACTAAATTCTTTATATGTAAACGTATCGGCTCTTGACGGGAAAATATATTAAAAACGTGTTAATTGCATAATCAGAATCTATCAGAGGATGAAAAACAATGGCGCAGGCATGGCTGTCTGGTTTAAGAAGTTGATTTTGCAAACACGGGGTATCTAGTTCAATCCCACTTCGCGGCACTTTTCGCAAATGTCTTTCACTATAACCTTGGACCGACCAATGCGCTGTGAATGAGGATCGTAGAGGGAAACTGTAAAAACGTGTGTGTGTGTGTGTGTAAAACGTATGCATGTCCTTGTTTGTGTGTGTGTGTTTATCTCATGCCTACCGCTTAGCAATCGGTGTTCCTTTGTTTGCGTCTCTAGGGGGTCGATTTGTTCGACTAGAAACCTTCAAGGTGGTGCCCAGCCTTGGCTACAGTCCAAAACTAAATAAAACATTAAGTAAAATATATTTAAAATCGATAAACTATAGTTACCAACACTGCAACGTTAATCGGTAATCTCTGTTCCGATGCTGGTTTTTATCCATTATTTTCATTGTCCAATCTAACAAGTCCCACTGTCAAAATATTATCTGCCACTAAAACAGTGTTTCATTGGTTTTCTTTCCATGATTGATCGACTGAGTGCCTGCTTTAGTAATTCAGAAACCACTCAAGGTAAGATTCACAAGGAAACGCAATGTTTTTTAGTTTTGTTTTTGTTTTTTTTTCTCTCGAAATAAATGAAATATATAAGAAATGAAGCAGTAAAGACATTTTTATTTTCAAGATTTTGCTATTGTTTCGTCATACCGTATGAGTGTTAAGTAGAAATATATCTCAATTTTCCATGTCATACGGCGTGCAACTATAATTAGAGAAAGCAGGTAATGCTATAGGAATACGTCCCAAACAATTACTTTCAGATATTGGTAGCTAAAATAATAATGATAACATAATAGTAATAATAATAAACGTTCTTTCCTACCTACATTTTGCGTAACGCTAATGGAAGTCAGTCAGATAGAAGTGAGTAAGCAGTAATGGGAATGAAGGTGCTGGTGGTGAGTTTGGTGTTGCTGAATGAAAAAAGATATAGAAGTGTGTGTGTGTGTGGGGGTGAGAGAGAGGGGGGATTTAAACACGAGGAGGAAAGGAGCTAATAAAAATATGACAACATAGCAAAGTGTGTGACGTCAGTGAATTTTATTCATCTCATTTTCTGATTATAACCCCTCCTCTTTCTCTCTGTTTAATTGAAGTGTTTTCAAAATTTTATCTTAGCATGTAAAATAATTATTTTACAACATGAACGAGACCGTGCTAATTTCTTCTGTATACCTGTATGTATATATATTTATGTAATTAAGTATTATGTAAGCGCGCCTGTGTTAAATATAAATACATATATAAACACTACACGCATGGTAGTGTGTAGATGTAAGGTCATACTTGTAGTTATAATAATATATAATTGTATTTGTGGAGGCTCAATGGTCCATTGGTTAGGTCGTAGGGTTGCGGTTTCGATTCCCAGACGAGGCGTTGTGAGTGTTTATTGAGCGAAAACACCTAAAGCTCCACGAGGCTCCGGCAGGGTGCGGTGGCGATCCCTGCTGTATTCTTTCACCACAACATTCTCTCACTCTTTCTTCCTGTTCCTGTTGTACCTGTATTTCAAAGGGGCCAGCCTTATCACACTCTGTGTCACATTGAATCTCCCCGAGAACTAAGTTAAGGGTACACATGACTGTGGAGTGTTCAGCCACTTGCACGTTAATTTCTCGAGCAGGCTGTGCCACGATATTAGTATTTATTTCTTACAGGAAGGTGGCCATGCTGGAGCCTTTAAGGGTTAAGTAAAGCTTTCGAATCCGAGTAGCTATTTTAAAATTTCGTTCTTATTTAATGACTGTGTATCAATGGAGGAACTGCAGTTGCAAATGGCTGACACACTCATCACCTCCTCATACACACGCACAATGATGGGCTTCCATATATTCTCTCCCCACCAAATTTCTCTCAAGACATCAACGAAGTGATTTCGGGCTCTCATTCACTGCGTGGCACCTTAGGCAAGCCTTGTACAAGGGCCTTCTACAAACTCCTATGAACGAATTTGGCAGGTGGAAACTGTGGAAAGCTGTCATTAAATCTATGGCTCCACGCACACGACACACACACACACACACACACACACACACACACACGTACGTGTGTATATATATATATATATGAAAGAGAGATCCTACCATGTATGTGTGTATGTATATATATATATATATATATGAAAGAGAGATCCTACCATGTATGTATGTATGTATGTATGTCTATATATATATATATATATATGAAAGAGAGATCCTACCATGTATGTATATATATATATATATATATATATATATATGAAAGAGAGATCCTACCATGTATGTATGTATGTATATATATATATATATATATGAAAGAGAGATCCTACCATGTATGTCTTTGTGTATCACATCCCCATCGCTTGACCAACCGGTGTTGATTTGTTTCCATAAGTGAGCGGTTCAGCAAATGGCACCAATAGAATACGTAAGATGCTTCCTAAAAACAAAACCAAACCAAACCAAAGCACGTAGAACACTGCTTTCTGTTTGTTCGACTAAAAGCGTTGAAGACGGTGGCCGAGCAAGGCTGCAGGTCAAAGACTGGAAGAAGCGGAAGAGAAAAGGTAAACAATAACGATTTAATGGTCTTCTATTAACTTCCAACATCTTACAGGTTTCTAAATATTCGTGGAATTTGCGCGGCTGCTGCTGGTATTGATGCATATAATACATACGTTGGGACGCAGTCTCTGTCAGGCGTTTGTAATTATAACGGTTAGTAGTATAAATGTATTCACATACATAGGTACAGAACAATACAATTTCTGTCGTATATTGGTGGTTATAACAGTTACTGGGAATATATTACAATCATCCACGTACAGGTAGATAACAATACAATTCCTATCGAATGTTAGTTGTGACAAAATACATTTACAACACGCAGATACAAACCAATGTAATTTCTTTCATGTATTCGCTGTTAGAAATGTTAATAGTGAC
This sequence comes from Octopus bimaculoides, assembly GCF_046866305.1. Classification (NCBI taxonomy): domain Eukaryota; kingdom Metazoa; phylum Mollusca; class Cephalopoda; order Octopoda; family Octopodidae; genus Octopus; species Octopus bimaculoides. The sequence continues at coordinate 5,791,952 of NC_142931.1, forward strand.
GAAGTCTATCCATACATACATAGATGCATAAGACAATGTATTCAGTGTTTATAATCGCAGTGACAACATACAATCACGTGTGTGTGTGTGTGTGTGTGGAGAAACCAAATGCTGTTTGCTATTGGTGGTTATTAAGGTAGTCGTACAATGACATTCAAATACTGAATATTTTGCCAGCATTCCTATACGATGTGTTTAACATTGTATCAAATATTCCTTGTCATTCTTGGTATAAGCAGGAGTGGCTGTGTGGTAAGTAGCTTGCTTACCAGCCACATGGACTTGGGTTCAGTCCCATTACGTGGCACCTTGGGCAAGAGTCTTCGACTATAGCCTCGAGCCAACCAAAGCCTTGAGAGTGGATTTGGTAGACGGAAACTGAAAGAAGACCATCGTATATATATATATATATATATATATATATATATATATATATATATATATGTATGTAATGTGTTTGTGTGTCTGTTTGTCCCCCCAAAATCGCTTGACAAGCGATGCTGGTGTGTTTACGTCCTCGTAACTTAGCGGTTTGGCAAGAGACCGATAGAATAAGTACTAGGCTTACAAAGAATAAGCTCTGGGGTAGATTTGCTCGACTAAAGACGGTGCTCCAGCATGGCCGCAGTCAAATGACAGAAACAATTAAAACAATAAAAGAATAAGCAATTGACACAGTATTAAAACAAAATCATCATCGTTTTATTATACTAAATATCGATAAACCATTACAAGGCATGATACTGTGGAGTGTCTGATGTAAGATCTCTTCATAGCTTTGCATAAAAAGAAACAAACACGGCATATATCGGTACGTGAAGAAGAAACGCATGTTACCTTTTGTTGGGGCTTGTCAATGCCGTACATTGGATTGTTACCTGCTTACAAGAAAGTAATGCTTCGATATATAGGACACACTGAATAAACCATCACTGATATTGCAGAAGCTTGCCGAGCTGTAGAAAAACTCGGTATATACAGCTGAAGCAACATGGAATCAAAATCGCCAAACCTGTGGAAATGTCTGAGATAACATCTCTTCGTAGGTTGTTGTGTTAAAAATCAATATGTATATCGAAGCGCAAATTTTAACCCAGTGGCAATCATGTGCACCACAATGACAAGGCTCAACAAAGGTAAAACGCGCTTGCCATTCTCTTGACTCACTGCAGCGACTACGCTGTGCTTGATTCCATATTTATTGTTTTAATACAAGTGTGTGAACAGATTTTATCTCAGACAATTCAAAAGCTTTATATTTTCTAACACTGTGTATACCTTTAGTATTGTAGACATATGGCAGTGTGTTAATCTGTGACAGAAAATAATTCTACTCATCGGATTATATTCACTGTCATCTTGCTTTAATAAGCATAGGCATTCGTGTATGTACGTACCTACTTAGGCGTGCACACACAACTTTCCAAGCTCTTAAGATTTATGACACCAAGCACCTTTTTGTACGCGCACACAATGCTGGAGGTGAACTATAGTTGTACAGACAATATCGTTATTCCGGTCTCAAATATCAACAATGAGACAAAGCCAACACAATATAAGGAGATTTGTACCTCTGCATTTTCGCAGTTGTACATCACCACTTCTTGTATCTCAACGGTTTAAGCCTCAGTCACTTATTTCTCGATAAATAATTCATATATGCACGGCGGTGTATCAGCATGGCCGCAGCTCTAAGCTGAAACAATAAAAAAAAAAAAAGAAAGGAAATATTTTTATTTGATGTTATAGAATTGTAGACAGAAACAATATCAGTCTTAGAGCAAACACATTTAAAAGCAGGACACACATCTATTTTCATGCTGGTTTATGATACGTTAGAAATAACCTCATCGTTTAAGTATACTTTGATTGATACATAGATACGCACACGCACATACACACGCTGTGGCTTGGGTAAAAACATATGGAAGCATTAAGAAAAACTGCTTAGCCCGTGAAAATGATGTACCATACGTGAACTGTCACAAAAATCCCAACTCTGCTCACAAGAGAAATTTAGAAGCTTATCAAATGATTCCCTACAATTAAACCGGAAGACTGAACTTGTCTCATATTGTTGGCATAAGGATCGTGACAAATACGAAAGGATAACTCTGTGTGTGTGTGTCTCGCACTAACGCTTTACAATCGGTGTTGGTGTATGTCCCCGTAACTTAGCTGCTCGTCTATGAAGATCAATAGAATAAGTATTAGGCTTTTAAAAAATGACTGGAGTCGAGTCATTCGATTAAAGATTTTTTCAAGGCGTTGCCCCAGTATGAGCGCAGACTAATGACCGAAACAAATAGACGATAAGAGATATATATTTGCGTGCGCACTCGCGCAGAGGGTGAGACAGATGTGGATTCTTGCTTAGATGTTTCTCCACTTTCACATTCTAGCGTTGATGCTAGCGATTCCGGAATCCTCCATGCACAGTTCCTACAATAAAACAAAGCATTTGAAGTCCACGTACTTTGCAGAATTGGGATGTGTCAAATGGTTAAACTATTCCAGTAGACTTTGGTTAATTTTTTTTGTTTTGTTCTTTCTATTTTGTGTCCTTATCCGGCCTTTCAGAACTCTGTCTCGGTTTATCTTATGTTCTCCTCTTAGAGTCGTTCGGCATCGTTGTTGGATTTCAAATGGCTGAAGAGGTTATTACATATGGGTTGGAATTGGATATCTTCTCACTTGATGTTTCACAATAGACCGAATCCTTCTCACCGAAGAAGTTTCTCTTCCTAAGAAACAGGCTCTTTCTCGTGAGAGCTGACCACTTCAACGAAAAATGGTACCTCCACAAGAAATGAACCATCTACTCACGTTTTTAGTGCTTTTTCCGAATGTTATCCATTTTCTGCAGACCCTCTTCGATCCTCGCCTAGTCTCCATCATCAAAAGTAGATCACGAACGATCCCTACTCTGAGATTCCATACAGTTTCCTAATCCTACATTTCACTTTGAACAAATAAGCACTTTCTTCCATAGGAAACATTTTACCAACTTTGGAATCGAACACGTAACCACGTCACTACAAAGAGAAATTAACAAAACAACCATACATGTACCCATTAGAGAGTAAGAAATGATTAGACAGAGATTTGATTGTTATTTCTAGCAAATATTGCGACCAAAGGGCTGGAGTCGGTAAGTTCAGAGCAGGTTCACGTTTACATTTAGTTTCTACATCACAAAGGCAGCAATTTATTCCAAAACTCCATTATTATTATGTTGTTCCCTTTACGTTATTTACTTCGAAGCAGATAAAATCTCGTCTTGTATCAGAAACATTAACAAATACTTGTTTTGTTTGTTTGTAGTTTGTGTCGTCATCTTTGTTGTTGTTGTTGTTGTTATTAGTTACATGGAAATGTTTTTGTTGTTAGGTGTTACAGTCAGTTCCTGTTTAAGAGGAGTAGCTGTATGTTTGATCAGACACAGTTCAAACCGAAACGGTACAACCTTATAGCCTGGCTTATGACCAATTACCGCACAGATTCTTGCCGTTAAGTATTTGAATATCACTCAGACATATTCGGAACTGGATGGAATGTACTAATTGTCAATAATGGTTAGCTATGTGAGGTTCAAAATGTGAAATAATACAGCTTATATGTTAGGACGGCAACAGATCATGTCTACATGACAGTTAACATACTTTGTAGAGTTACAATCAAAAGTGTATCTAATTTGCTTTCTAGCCGTATGAATAAGTGTTAACACGTCATTCCTCTCACTCGTCGAGCTTAAAACTCAACACTGATTAGTTCTACTGATAGCAGCCTTGTTTGCTTGTAAATCTACTTCACAAACTAAACACCTCGACATCTCTCTCCCCCTCTGTGCATGTGCGTGTGTGTGTGCGCACGCAAATATATATCTCTTATCTTCAACTTGTTTCGGTCATTAGTCTACGGCCATGCTGGGGCATCGCCTTCATAAAAAAATCTTTAATCGAATGACTCGACTTCAGTAATTAATTTTTAAAGCTTGATAGTTATTTGATTGGTCTTATTTGCCGAGCAGCTAAATCATGGGGACATACACCAACACCGGTTGTATGGCAGCAGTGCGAAACACACGCACACACGCGCGCGATTGACTTCAAACAGTTTCCTTTCCGTCTACCAAATCTACTCACAAGGCTTTAGTCAGCGGTCCGAGGCTATAGAAGACATTTGCCCAAAGTGCCACACAGTGCCACTGAGCCATATTTTTTGGAAGCCGGCTTCTTACCGCATAACCATGTCTGCAGCAATACGTATTAAAATGTGGACGGCAAAGATTCAATCATTCGATCAATTACAATAACATCTTTTTTTTTCAATTAATGTCTAAGATGCTGAGTATTTAATAGTCACAGCATCCATTCACGCAGTCATCCTCTACAATAATTGTAACTACATGTTGAGCTTCTAAATTACAGATATAGCCTTGAACATATTTACTCGGAGTTTCATGTGGCCAGTGTTCTGGTAACAAGGAACTCTAATGATCAGTCATTTATATATGTGTGTGTGTGTGTGTGTATTACAGGTGGCCATGTTGGGGCACCGTCGTTAGCTTAAATTCTTGTTTATTTCAGACTCATTTCCGGGTTCGTCTTGATGAAGGAGTGAGTTTGGCTGAGCTGCCCCTCTTTGCGCTTCTAGGAATCATGTGTGTTGGTTAATTTGTTAATTCAGCTTAAGACTTATCTAAATATTGTGAACAAATCTACAACTCGTAGATCTCTAAGGTTTTTGGTAAAGACAGGAAAAGCTGTTAACCATTGAAACCTAAGCTGTTATGGCAACTTCTCTCTTGGGAGGAGGGCATTGATTTTTTTCAAGTTTCTCCTAGTAGCTCATCTACAGCCCAAAGGTAATCTTCTTACTGTAATGACTCGAGTTTCGATGTTTGTTTAACGCTTAACGGCGCCCATAATTGGGGAGCAGTATCGAGGTGACAGAGTGCGAATGTCCTCAATGGGACTAACACGGTTTCCTTCTTTCCGTGTTCTGAATGATCTCAGAAACCCACAAGTTAGTCATCTGCACATTGTTGCCATCTTCGTGATACGCACACGATACTTCACCATTTATGTAAATTCCCAAGTTACGCACAAACTCTGATCTCAGGATTGCTATAACCTCTAGTCCTGGGCTTTCTGACTGCAATCCCTTTGTGAGTCTGTAACGGAGTGCTAGAAATTTCTGAGTATTGAACTGCGTGTTTTCTTCAGCCCAATTAATATTGCCTTTCAGTTATGGTCAAGGTTCTTCATGGCTTGTGATGAATTTGTATCATCAGCGTAGATGATGAGATTGGTTGACTGTTAACTGATGTCTGAGAGAACAACCGTTAACAGTAGGGTCCCAGTACAGTATCCTAAAGGCCTGCACTCACTGTTCATGTTTCCCCAGAGAGACAGAACCATTGGTTGCAAATATCTCATTTTTTTTAAACCTCTGCCAGCCACTGCCCTATTTCTCGAACCACACCCAGTCCCTGCAGTTTGGGATCATCTTCCTGTGATTAGCTTTGCCGAAATCATTGGTAAAGTCGAAATACATCACGATCTGCTTTTGAATGATCGGATATCGTTTCTATCCAGTTATGTTGTAGTAGCTGTGTTAGGCAGTTACTTCCTGGGTGGAAGCCATGCTGCATGTTAGCGAAAAAGCTATTTTCTTCTAGAAACCTGCTTTCTTCTGACAATGCGTTTCTTTGTTTCGTTTACATGTGAAGTCATATGGATCGGTCTGTAATTTTTAAGCATCTGCTCTCGTTTCTCCTTTATAGATAGGTGCATATTATACCTTCTTTTAACATTTTGATAAGGTTGCCACATGCAAGGGAAACTGTAAATGCAATATTACAGGAAAAAGTGAACATATCTATCTACGTTGGGCACCCTATTTGATGGCATATAAAACGTGCATTTTCTCCCCAAAAGAATGCCTTTAAAAGTTACCCCTTGTCTTGTATAAGAAGTTGCTTTAAATATTACGTGCTTTAATACGTTAAACTCTTTCTCCGCCGAGTATTCGCTGCTAAAATTGGGGTACATGTACCCGTGCTTCTTTCATGCCAAATCTATACGGTAATATATTTACACACATGTGTAAAAATCTGCGTGATTTTCTTTGATTTCTATTTCAAGGAAAAGGTTACATTGTAACAGTTAGGAAGTAAAAGAGGATTTCGACTCTAACATGTAGTTTGTCATCGATACCATTGTTATTGATCTCTCCATATCGTAAATCATTTACTGCTCTTTCCTAGATGGAGGGCAACACAATCGACCGAAGCACATAAAATGTAAGTACGTTGATCAAATAACAAGAGGAGCAGTGGTTAAGGATGTTAATCTATCACTAACACAGGATATAATGTGTGTTAATGTTAGAGTTGTAACATTTAAGTAGATTTGATGGATTCATGAAGATTTTCAGAGACCACAGGAGTAGGGTTGCAATTTCGAGGTGATTTAGTTATACGAAATAAATTTGGTCTAAACCCAGATAGGGTTTATTAATTTGATTCGAAAGAGAGAGAAAGAGTCATTGATTCCAGGTTAGCTGCCAATGTAGGAATTGATCATTAATTATTAAATTTTGATCATTCATGTTAATCATTAATTTTCGCTAGAAAATTTTCCCTTGGATGAAGTGTAAGATGGCGAAGAATAAAACGAATTCAATTCTTGCTGCTTTTGTTTAGAGCCAAATCAATCCCCGATCAAATAACTCATCGATAGTATTTCATCATTGACACTCCATGAGTCTTTTTTTTTACATCAACATCCAAACCGTCCAATATATCTTAATGTATTTAAGGAGACAAATTGTGGCTTTACTTTATGACTGTTATTTCTAGCATGTTTTTGAACGCGTATAGACCACCCTGTGATATGTTACCGTTCCCGGTAATGCGATGATACGTCTCAATATTGAGTAATGATTCTTAATACCGATCAACACCCGTATCTCAGGTACCCGGAGAACAGTCTTTCAAAATATTCATCTCCTAAACGTCAGCTTGCTAGTTTCTTTCTTTCTTGCTCACTTTTCTTTCTCTTATTTAACTCTTTTTTTCCTGATCTTTTCCCCTTTCATTTATTCTTTCTTATGAACGCTAATATTAATATTACCATTAAGGAAGCCGGCTGAGAGAATGGTTAGCACACCGAGCTAACGTCCATCTTTACGTTCTGAGTTTAAATTCCGCTGGGGTCAACTTTGCCTTTCATCTTTTTCGGAGTCCATAAACTAAGCATGTTTCGAGTTCGGGAAGTAGGATTGATGTAATCAACTCAAACATTTCCCCAACTGGTTGTCTTTGCATCACAATTTCAAATTATTATTATTATTGGCGAGCTGGCAGAATCGTTTGCTAGCATGGCAAAACGCTTAGCGGCATTTCGTCTGTCTTTATGCTCTGAGTTCAACTCCGCTGCGGTCGACTTTGCTTTTCATCCTTTCGGAGGTCGATATAATCGACTCATCTCCTTCCCACCAAAAATGGCCGCCCTGTTGCAAAATTTGAAACCATTATTATTATTATTATTATTAAGATTTCTTGCCAATACAGAAAGAGCCGGTTTCTAACCAAGATCCAAGGCTCCTTCATTGGAATTTCAATATCAGCAACAGTATTTTTCTATGTATGTATGCAGATTTGTATGTTTTGCTTTATTTATGTATTCTAATGCATATAGTTGCATATCTAGACATGCTCATATATATTTAAATGATAAACCTCTAGAAAGTTTTAATGATTTCTGCAGTGTCAGTGATAGACTGGATCTGTATTCTTCGAATTAGATTTCTCCATATGTATGTATGTATATGTGCAGATTTGTATATTTTGTTCTATGTATGTATACTAATGCATATAGCTGCCTATCTAGACATGCTCATGTGTATTTAAATAGTAAACTTCTGGGAAGTTTTACAGTTCCAGGTATGGATTGGATCTGTAGTCTTCGAATTAGGTTTCTCAAAACCAGAAGGGAGGAAGCTAATTTCTCTAGATTGGTATTTAAGCAGTGTCTTACATATCCCAGTGCCCCAATAATTACATGTATAAACCTGAACTTGTAATCTAGATAGAGTAACTGTAGATTTCTCAATAGTTCAGCATAGGTATTCTCTCTTTCACTGCTCTTCAGCTTATTCACACAACTGTGCCACAGTTTCTCTTTTCTATCCCAAATCATTATATCAGGTTTGTTGACAATATCTCTTCTATATAAGGCAGCAAGCTGACAGAAACGTTTGCACGCTGATCAATTATTTAGCAGCATTTTGTCCGTCTTTATGCTCTGAGTTCAAATTCTGCCGAGATCGACTATGCCTTTCATCTTTTCAGGGTCGATAATAACAGTACCAGTCAAGTACTAGGGCTTATGTAATCACATTGCTCTCTACCCCGAACTTCCTGGACTCGTGGCAACATTTGAAATCAATATCTCTATCTATTTCTATGACAATATCTCTCTCTATATCATCTTTCGCTCTTTCCATGTATCTGTTTCCCTATATTGTATCCATCGATCTTTCTCTGTGTCAAGCTAGCTCTGTTTAGATCTCTATTTGGCTAACCAGCTTTGCATTCCTGTCTATCTATATCTATCTGTACTGCTTGCTTTCCGTCTCTAGCACTCTAACTCAGCATCTACCTACCTATCTTTTAGTCTGTCTATTACACACACACACACGTGTATGTAATGTATGTACACATACACGCATGGTTTATATATATATATATATATATATATATATATATATAAAACCATCAGCTCTGAGTATAAATTAGGATATTATTGGAATCTATGTACTGAAAATAGAAATTTATGAATGGATTCAATATAAATCTTATGTTTGACAGGAATCGATAATGTCAAAGCACTAAAGTAAATCTCTCGAAAATCTATTGCAATCGGTGATAAATATGCTAAAGTAAAATTGTTTCTGTATGTGATTGTTGCTGAGGGGAAACTGTCTGAATTTGTAAGATATTACCTACCTATTAGTACCGCCATCTTGATTTCAATAACATCCTGTTTTTCTACTGCACCACCATATTAATCTCGCTGTTCTTGAGATGTGCTCTACTCTTGACGTGTAGGAAGTAGTGTGCTTTCGAGTGTAACACAAAATTTCAGTCCTGTATGGCTTACTTTTTGGTGTAGTTGCGTTTTTTTTCTGTTAAAGAAGTGTTTCGTCTCCCCCACCACTTTCGTACAAATGCGACTGTTCTTTTTTTTTTCGTTTTTTTTTTCAACCAACCATCTGAGGGAGATCGCTCAGTTTTCTTTTGGGCGTGGGAGATTTTGTAACTGGGGAAAGATAGGGAGTTAATTTCTGGCGCCATTGCTTGAAAATAAACAGACTTTGTTAAAGCCACTAAAGGCCCAAGGAGTGACTGAATGACGGATTGTCTAGCAATAATCCTTTCTGATGTAGGCGCAAGCGCTGACATTTTGGGGAAGGTATAAGTCAGTAACATCGACTCTTGTGCTTGAGTGGTCCCCGAAAGAACGAAAAGCAATGTTGTCTTTGGCGGAATTTGAACTCAGAACGTGAAGGTGGATGAAAAGCTGTTAAGCATTACGCCCGGTGTGCTAGTCTTGTTTGCTGTTTACCAAATATTCTGCCAGGTTTCTTATTTCACTATTGATCCACTCTAGTATCCTAATCAGCCCAAAGCGGTAATGAGCTGGCAGAATCGGTAGCACGCTGGACGAAATGCTAAGTGATATTTCGCCCGTCGCTCCGATCTGAGTTCAAATTCCACCGAGCGAGGTTGACTTTGTCTTTCACCCTTTGGAGATCGATAAATTAAGCACCAGTTGAGTACTGGGATCGATCTAATAGACTGGCCCCTTCCCCACAAATTTCAGATCTTGTGCTAATAGTAGAAAGGATTATTATTATTATTGTTGCCGTTGTTAAAGTGGTAAGCTGGCAGAATCGTTAGCATGGCGAGCAAAATGCTTAGAACGTAGCGATGGGCGAATTACTGCTGAGTTCAAATTCCGCCGAGGTTGACTTAGCCATTCATCCTTTCGGAGTCGATAAATCAATTACCGGTCGTCGATGTAATCAACTAGTCCCCCTCCTCCAAAATTCTAGGCCTTGTGCCTAGAGTAGAAAGGATTATTATTATTATTATTAAGATGATGAGCTAGCAGAATCCTTTACTTAGTGGCATTTCGTCCGTCTTTACGTTCCGAGTCCAAATTCCGTTGAGTGGTCGACTTTGCCTTCCATCCTTTTCCGGTCAATAAGATAAGTGCCAGTTGTTTACTAGGAGTCGATGTAATCGGTTTAATCCCTCCGCTAAAATTGGTGGCCTTGTACCAAAATTTGAAGCCAGTATTATTATTGTTATCATTATTAATCCTTATCTTTCACATTATAAAGTTATTGTAGGCTATATTAGTTAGGACGGATGTCATTAGTGTGTGAGTGTATATATATATGTATATATTTTGTTTCAGTCATTGGACTGCAGTCATGCTTGAGCACCGCCTTCAGCCCAGCAAATCGACTCCAGGACTTATTCTTTGTAAGCGTAACGGTCTCTTTTGCCGAACCGCTAAGTTACGGGGACGTAAACACACCAACATCAGTTGTCAAGCAATGGTGGTGGGGGGACAAACAGACACACAAACATACACACACACACACACACACACACACATATATATATATATATATATAGGACGGACTTCTTTCAGTTTCCGTCTATTATATTCACTCACAGAGGATTTGGTCGGCCTGAGGTTATAGTAGAAGACACTTGGCCAAGGTGCCACGCACTGGGACTGTACCCGGAACCATGTGGTTGGTAAGCAAGCTACTTACCACACAGCCACTAATATCAATTACTCCGAATACTACCGTGGGGACAATGATCTGCGTATACAGATTTAAGTTATATATCTTATACAGAATGTAAAAACACAGTGGACACTACATCGGACATAGCAATAAATTGGAATTCTTGGAATGATTTACTGATATCGACATATTGATATTATATTATCTAGTCTATAATCAAACTGTCAGCCATTTCTCAATCTTAAGTACGAAATATGAAAATCTAACTTTCACGAATTGCAAAATTGGTGTGCACTTTATGCTAAACTATCAACACCCACCGAAGTAGGATCAATTCCTGGCACCAAACCGTTTACATCGCCAACCTCTTTGGATAAGGCATGAACGCTGCCACAATTGTTGTAAAACCTCCTAGAGAGAAGTGAACAGATCACAAGTAGATCGATGACTACGGTCACGATAGATCATCTGATCACCTTCGATTAACTCAGGCGATGTCGTATAAATAATTGTATTCTCTACTTCTGTATGTTTTATCTTTTATTTATTTCCATCATTCAACTGCGGCCATACAGGGACACCGACTTGAAGGGATTTTAGTCGAAGAAAGTGCCCCCAGTACTTATTTGAGCCTGGTACTATCAGTCTTTTTTATCGAAATACTAGGCCACTGGAAGTAAACAAACCAACATCAGTTGCCAAGCAGTTGGAAGACACACACATTTAAGTACGTGCGCGCGTACGCACTCACACGAGGCTATGTTATGAAACACTTGCCCAAGGGGTGGCTGGGAAGTAAAGTTCTTACCACACAACCATAAAGTACTATTACAGAAGTACATTTGAGGCAGATGGAGAGATTTTTGCCAAACGATTAAATACAAGTTGAACAAATATGATGCTACCAGCGTTCGAGTGTTTCATCTTTTCTCAAAACAGATTTTTTATCAAGAAATTTAGTTGAAAACTTTATCTAAAACAAAATAGCCAAAGAAATTGCAAATAGATTATTCTCCTACAATTAAAGGGAGAAATAAGTCGCTTAAACATTAGAGGCGTCTGATGTTCTAGAAATTTTGTAACTTATTGCCTCACTAATTACAGTATTTGAGTGTTCAATCAATATAAAATCGCAAATGACAAATTAATGAGTGTTTGACAACGTCAAGAATATGGCAACAGCCTCATCAGCGAACTCAAACCCAAAATCAGTATGACTTCTTTTTAGATAAAGATTTATAAAGAGCAGATATCATTTCCGATGCAGAAGACGTATTACCTGACGTATACATAAATAGGTCAGTTGATAGTGGAACAAATAGCTAAAGAGGTAGAAAAGTTGATTACAAAAATTTGCAATGTACACGGATATGTTGGGTTTTATTTCTTGCCTTTCTGAGTTCTTCGAGTGACTTTTTAGAAGAATCACTCTTGTATTGCATCAGAGCTGCGCACTTTGCTTCGATAACTGGTTCGAACTCAGAGCCCAGCACTGAACCAATCTGGGTTTTGCCTTTCACTCATGCCGAAAGTATCTATTGATGTGGTATACAAAGCTTCCCGGATATAATTCCACCTACTTTCAGCAGAGGAGGATGAGCAGCTACTGAGGGCAACCTTGATAGAAACAGCAAAAAATTTTAGCAGTGTAGGGTCCGAGGTTCTGGTAGTGTTAATACGTGGTCTGCCAATTTTCTTGGAGTGATGGACTATTTTAGGCAGAATCCTCACCCTGCTTATTATTAGTGAATGATCTCTGTCACAATCCACACTATGGTAACTACGGGTCAATTGGACAATTCAGAAAGGATCTTCGTGTGATGATGAGATCCGACTGATGCCAGTGGTGAGATATTGGATGTCTCCAAGATGCCTTGTGGGATGGTATGTTGGCAAAGAGTATGTTGATGATGCACAGGTTATGGTATGTGCAAAATCAAGCAGTCTCTGACCATTGTCATTCATGTTGCCAATGCCAAAATGTCCAACACAAATGGGCCGCGAGTCATGGTCAGATCCCACGCGAGCGTTAAAATCTCCTAGAAGGGTAGATGTTTCCGCTGGATGGTATGCTTCTGGTGACAGTTGAGATCTTTGTAGAACTGGTCCTTGGTCACCTCTGCGCTGTAGAGAGTAGGAGCATAGATGCTCAGTAGATGTACTGAGTCAAAAGAGCTCAAGACGCGCAGAGAGAGGGTACGCTCAGTGCCTCCTGATGGTGGTTCTATTGAGGAAAGTAATGAGTTTCTCACTGCAAAGCCAACACTATGCTGACGAGGTTCCTCTGGGTCTCTTCCCTGCCAAAAGAAGGTCAAATCCTGTTCTTAGAGTTTGCTGTTTGAGGGGGTCCTGTCTCCTGCAGTTCAGCAATGTCTATGTTGATCCTCTTTAGTTCGCAATCAATAACGGCCGTCTTTCTTGTGTCTTCAACCCTGGTGGTTTCTGATCTTTTGATTGTTTGCCTGGTGCAGAGGTTGCAGGCCGTTTTTCAAGTCAAACTCTTAGCTTCAAACAGCCAATGAAGCAGGCGGCTTGTGGCGGGTCAGTACCTTATTAACCAGAGGCTGCCCAACTTGAGGTGGGCAGTAACTAACCAGTGGCACACAAGGGTCCCTCCCACCTTCAGAGGTAACCCGTAGCGCCCATATCCTACGCCAGTCAGAATGGACTTATCACTCGTGACTGCTACCTCCAAAGTTTTTCTGCCACTTTTTACAGCAGCACTGAAGTGTCCTCTCCAGTTTTGCACTAATAATACTAAGAATAGTGGTAACGGCACCGTTATACAGGAAGAAAACTAGAGGACGATACGCTAAGTGGAACTCTAAATTAAACAGTAGCACTCGTGCATCTAACCCTACACACGAGATATATATATACGCGCAGGCGTGGCTGTATGGGGCATCATAAGAAGATTACTTCCCAGCCTCATGGTTCCGGGTTCAGTCCCACGGAAACTGAAAGAATATGTGCGTGTGTGTGAGTGTATATATATATATATATATATATATGTGTGTGTGTGTGTGTATTTTTGTGTGTTGTACCCCTATCACCGCTTGACAACCGGTGTTGGAGGATTTAAGTCTCCGTAACTTAGCGATTCGGCTAAAAGTGTCCAATAGAATACGTACCAGGCTTCAAATCAATCCCGGGGTCGATTTGAATGACTAAAACCGTTCAAGGCGGTGCTCCTGTATGGCCTCAGTCAACTGACAGAAACAAAAGATACATACACGCTATATATATAATGTGTTTGTGTGTATAAATGAGATAGGGAGCGAGTATGTTGTCTGCGTATGCATGTCAGTCGGATAGGCAAGCAGGCGGACAGATAGACAAGAGAATATGTGGATATAAATTGGAAGATAATTAATGAGAGATGCTAGAAAATACAATGGCACGACAAGGAAGAATAACTAATGGGTAATTTACCGAGAAAAGCAAGACTGTTAGCAACTGGAAGTCTCCCACCATTGATAAACTATTAATGAAATTACCGCAGAGAGGCTAGAATCAATACTTCACGTGTTACTGAAGGGAAAACGATATTTATTCGAAGAAATAAAAATACCAGCTACCCACAAAATTATAAACACACAATTTGTTTATGACTAATAAATAGTAGCCAACATGGTTAACGTGAAAGAGTTTTGTCTGTTCTATTGTATGTAATGGAGAGATAAGGGAGTATGATTAGTTCTACATATACAATGAGTAAAACATTTGCTCAATTATTGAGATAAATTTAATGGGAGTTTGGCATGTAAGGACGACAACTCCAGAGATATTTCGGTACCGTTATATCTCCTCAGACAAGTATAATCTTCACAGTGATCGCCAAGCTTGTGACGAAATTCGGACAAAAAGAAAAAAACCGTTTAGTTACTGCGATCATAGAGTAATTATAAAAAATTGCAAATAATATTGTAGCCGTCATAGGAAGAATTTACAGACTTCGACAGACGCAAAGTACTTGAACGCTGTAAATAGCAGCATGTAAATATTGAAATAAAGGAAACCTTTCGTATACAAAATGTTAACAAGGCCTCCTACACAACACAGCTTGTGCACACATTAGAATATATCATAATGGTGTGGATTATTATTTTAGTATGATCTTAGAACTGACAGAACACATCTCTAGATATATTTCACGAGTTATTAATCGCATCAGAAAAGTACAGAAGCTTAATATTTAACCACAAAAATCTTCCCTAATGTGTACGTGTTACCAGAAAAATCTTCTCTGGAGATTACATGTCCTCTTATAGTCGTCTCTCTTTATTTTTAATTCTACTAATGCATACATTCCAACAAACTGCTAGTAGTTATAAATATGCTATGGACAAGACAATAAATCATCTCCTCTAAATAATTTAAACGTCTCTGTAAAAGATAACCAGTTGGGAACCTACTAAAAGCTGTTTGGTAGATTCAGTAACGATATAAAAATATAAGAGAAGAAAAATATGAAAATGTGTAACACCAATGGAAAAAGAAGGAAATGACTTAACACGTAGGAAATGAAGATTGATTTAGGCGGTAAAATTAGGAAAAAAAATAGCATCACCCATACATGTATTTGATAGTGGACAAAGCACATAAGATACATGTCCATACTAAAGAGATAATTTAAAAAAAGTGTATTATAGAGGCGTCCAACAAAAAGCTGAAATAAAAAAAAGAACAAAATAATGTAAAAAGTAAGATTGTAATTATTACAATTTATTTTTTTATTTCAAATTTTGGCACAAGGCCAGCAATTTCGGGAGAGGGCCAAATCAATCAGATTCATCCCACGGCTCAACTGGTGCTTATTTTAAAGACCCCGAAAGAATGAAAGACAAATTCAACGCCGTCAGCATTTGAACACAGAATGTAAAATCGAAATAAATGCCGCTAAACATGTACTTAATTAGTTCCCACATTAAGTTTTAGTGTTGTGAAATGGAGATTAAGTAAACAGGAGAACCTCTGTTGGAAATTATGAGGATTGACCCGTGTCTCAATAATTCTTACTGTGCACACAGAGCAGCGATAATCTAAATCGTAACAAATCTAGTCATTCTTAATATGTTCTGGCAGGTTCAAATATGAACGTCCAATCACTTTTGTTTTTCATCGATTTACCGGTGTTAGGGAACTTTGAGACACCGTGGTGTTTTGATCTCCATGTCTGTCTCCTGAGTCAAAGCTAAACCACCAAACCGATGAATTTCTTGAGACCACGTTCTTTGCTTGTTGGAATCAACAAAACAAATTGTTTATTGATATCTGCCGAACTGGGAAAAAGAAAAAAAATTATGCGGTGCATGCAGAATATGAAGTATCCAAACGGTAACATATCTACTCATTCTTAATGTTCTGGCAGGTTCAAACGTGAACATGCTAATCGCTGTTGTTTTCAGTCATCGGAAAGCACCTAAATTCTCAAATTGATTCAGATATGAAATCCTAAAACACATTTAACTAAGGTTGGTGACAAAGAGATAACTTTACTAACGGAGATAGATTAGTTTAATATGAAACGGAAAAGCAAAATAGACACGTCGTTATGTATGACAATAAAAATGATTGAAAAGAATGTTGAAAAAGGAATATTGCTAAAAAAAAATTATATTTGCAAGATGACACACACTGACAATACTCAAAGCCGAAATAACTTTAAAATATATTTATTATACATATATACCAGTAATTACTTGTGCGCTGGGTAGAATAAAACAAAAATGTGACCCCTTCCATTTCCTTACCAATTATTACACATTGCAGGAAAATCAAATCAGTTAATTCGAGCCTAGTACAAGAACAGTTTTTATTTTATTGACGCTAGAATGATACAAGATAACGATGAAGATGATCTCACTGGACTTAAAAGTCTTTATATTTCAAATATTAAACAAAATATATTTAATCCAGGGCTGAACTGCTTTTTGTCGTCTGCCTAGTCATCAACTACCCACCGTCTCCGATTATAACCATTTTTAGATTTTCCTTACAAAAGAAGGGGGTCGGGAGGGAGAAGTCGATCCGAAACCAGACAACTCTGCGGAATATTTCCTACGGAAGGATTTTCCTTTAAGTTATCGAGGAAACAGGTGATGGATGAAAGTACTTTTGTTTACTCCCAGATAAACGCCAGCATATTGATGAACAAAGGTTATCCGGGCATGACAATCCAGTCCCTTCTATATAGCAGGGGCTATGTCCTCCATTATATTCTGATTTATGTAAGTAGGTGCAGTCATCGCTGTCTGGTTAAGAAGTTTATCTGATAACCACGTGGTTTCGGGTTCAGTTCCTCTGCGTAGCATATTGAGCAAGTGTCTTTTACAGTAGCCACGGGACGATCAATGCTTTGTGGTAAAGAGGAAACTGCGTGAAAGCCCGGTGTGTGTGTGCGAGCACGCGTGTGCCTTCGTTTCTGCGTTTTTTCCTCCTCTTAATATCCAATATTTTTCTCCGTTCCTGTAACATAGTGGTTCGGCAAAACACCAGATAGAATTAGTACCAGAGTTTAAAAATAAGTAATGGAGTGTATTTGTTTGACGATACCCCTTCTTCAATGTGGTGCTCCAGCATGGCTGCACTCCAGTCACTGAAATAAGTGAAGGAATTTATGTCAGTCGTCAGGGTGTGATTGTCAGGAAATTTAGCTGCTGTTTCTTCCGATTTAAATCACAACGTAGAGGTCCCTTTCTGGAGTGAAGTTAAGCATGGCCGTGGATATTCCTATCAACGACATATTCTTTATCTTCTAGTTGCTTGTGGAAACTAGGATCGTATTCATCGATCTGGATTTGGTTGGCTGGTTGTTTATTTTTATTTTCAAGCATGCAATTACCAAAGCTTTGGAAGATTTCTGCTGCGTAGAGCAAATCCGTCCAGTGTGTGGGCGTTCTCAGACAGTATATTATAAAGAATTGCAACCAAACAAGAATTACCAATCCTTCAGGCAAGTCTTCTAATATTTGTGTCATCAATCGATCAATCACCGAGTTTCTCTTTTTTTTTTATTTTCTTCGGAAATAAGACGGTTCTCCTGAAACATCAACTCGAAATACAAATCAATAATTGACAAAATATCGATGTATTGTGGCCAAATAAACCTGTGCACACATTGACACATCTACATAGGTGTCTCCGTTTGCTTACTCAAATGCTAAATATATAAATATATATATATATATAGACGCTGACACACTCGTGCAGGTGCGTGTATAAATAAAGTGTGCATATATGTGTGAGGATGTCTGTGTGTTTATACATCTATGCACTAATTAGATATTATCACCTTTCCTATTGTACTCCGTCTTGAAAATTCATATACACACGCACGCTTGTGCAGATCATATTTTCATAAAATATATTTTCTTTCTTTTGTCCATGATAAATTTCTCATGAATTTTTCTTTTTGTCTATATACATAGGTGCAGGAGTGGCTGTGTGGTAAGTAGCTTGCTTACCAACCACATGGTTCCGGGTTCAATCCCACTGCGTGGCACCTTGGGCAAGTGTCTTCTACTGTAGCCCCGGGCCGACCAAAGCCTTGTGAGTGGATTTGGTAGACGGAAACTGAAAGAAGCCCATCGCATATATGTATATGTATATATATGTGTTTTTGTGTGTCTGTGTTTGTCACCCCCAACATCGCTTGACAACCGATACTGGTGTGTTTACGTCCCCGTAACTTAATGGTTCGGCAAAAGGAGACCGATAGAATAAGTACTAGGCTTCCAAAGAATAAGTCCTGGGGTCGATTTGCTCGACTAGAAGGCGGTGCTCCAGCATGGCCACAGTCAAATGACTGAAACAAGTTAAACAGTATACGTAAATACGTGTGTGTGTGTGTGTGTATAGAGAACTAACAGTACTTAATATAAACAGATTATATGTATATATATATATCGAATTCTTGAGGCATATACACTGATGGTGATCCAGCATGGCCACAGTCTTTGGGCTGAAGTGCATAAAAGAATATGTATGCGGCTCATGCCTCAAGAATTCGATCGAAGTCCATGCCACTTATTTAGAGGAAGAAATCTAAATATGTGATAATAATGAAAAGGAATCGAGTAAAGATTTATTTGTAAATGTTATCAACAAAATAACAAAATCTAAATGCCTAAGTTATGAAATTAACAGTAAAAAATTGCAGCTTGGCCTTTCGCATTTAATAATTCCATTTAAAGATGGTTTATCTGTTGGTATTGGCATCTTTTTTAAAATCTCAACTGACAGGTCTGTTTGCTTATTATTGCTGTTGGTGTCTTCCTTTCAATGTAAGATTCCGATATTTAATCAAGTTTCCGTCAGTAGAAGCGACACTAACGGCAATCCATGACTTAAAGCCGACTTATGTCAAGGCTAAAATAAACGAACATATGATGCCCACTGCTGTACCGGACGCCTCTGAGGTGTTAGTCATATTAAAACCAATAGGCTTGTAGCAGTCTTTTCTCAGTCACCAAATTCTGGCGAGTAAAATCATTTTGCCGTAGAAAACGTAGATTATGTGTCAAGGAGAGGTTGACAGGAAATTGGCGCCATTTCCCTATAAGAATGCGATTTACTTGAGCAACTGATCAAAAATACGTGATTTATACGTTTAATATAAAAATTAAAGTGAAACTCAAAATATCACGTTATTGATTAAAACTCGTGCCGTTTCGTTACGAAATCGTGTCTCGTTTTATACCGCTTAATACAAACGCAGATGGTACTATAACCTGATGCTTGTAGTGTTACATCGCAGACTAACTTCTCCGAATCCCTCACATACACCTGTCTCACGTGAGTTGTAACTGACTTGTTTTATTCGGATACTAAATCTTCTGTATTAGCTATTAAACTCTTTGTTTATGGATGTCACATGCGTCAGAAGTTAAACCCATTATACTATCTTCCAGAACCACACCAAAACATCAGAGCTAAACGTCCCTGTGGCCACACAAAAGCTGATTCTAAGAGTTAGTTACCTTCCTTATATATATTCCATTGACTGCCAGTCTAGTTGAATGTTCGACCACGGGTGACGCTGTATGTACCGTGTATTTGTATACATCATTTACTCTGCGCTTGTTAGTGACGATACTAAAATTATGCGTGACTCAGCTTATTTCGTTCAAAGTTCCCCTTAGCTATGGCTACTACACTAAATGATACTATCAAGCGTAATCACAGATCCATTTTTCTTTTAAGTTTCGAACAGTTCACAGTACTTTAGACGCATGGCAGGTTCATAATTAGTAGGTTAGGGGTGTGTTGGTAACTTACTATTGCGTGACCTTGTGGTCCGGCAAAACAGTTAATCCGTCAAGGCTTTGCAACCAAATATACCGGAGGGTCTTGTACAAGTGTGGTAAGAAGTTTGCTTCCCAACCACATATTTCAAGCTAAATTCGACTGCGTGGCACCTTCTACTATAACCCCGGGCCGACCAAAGCCTTGTCAGTGGATTTCGCAGCCGGAAACTGAAAGAAGTCCTTTATGTGTATCTCTGCGAATATTTTTGTCCACCTCCGTCAGTGCACTCCTAAACTTTTAAAGTCTTTGAAATATGTTTTAACGTTGACAACCAGTGTTGGTAGGTTTACGTTCCCGTAACCAAGTCGTTCGGCAAAAGAGGCCGATGGAATAAATACCAGGCTTAAAACACAAAAATTACACAGAATCGATTCGTTCGACTAAAAATTCTTCAAGGTGGTGCTGCTGCATGACTGCAGTCTAATGATAGAAACAAATAAAAGATAACAGTTAGTCCTGAAGTTTGCAACTTTTAAAGTTTTCAGTTAAATTCATAAATTACATTGGTCTTCGTTTGTTCCTTTGTTGACATGTTTGTGTTATGTTGCTGATAAAAAGGTTTTGGTGTATTCCTAATATATTATAGGGTTTTGATTAACAGTTCGTTAACTTTTCCTACATTTGATTCGAATGTATTTTATCATATACTCGTATTTTCGACTGTTTTCTGCTATAACTCAGTCTACTCGACTGTTGGAATAAAGCAATCAATAAACGCAGGCGCGCTTGTATGATACATGGTTCAATGTTCACTACATCGCATCTGACCAAGTGTCTTCTAGTATAGCCTCGGTCCGACCAAAGCCCCGTGAATGGCTTTGGTAGTCGGAAAATGAAAGAAGCCCGTCGTACATATCCGTGCGTCTTTGTGTCTCTGTGTTTATACCCCCATTATCACTTGACAAGTGGTGCTGGTACGTTTACGACCCCGTAACTTAGCGGTTTTAGCTAAGTACAGGGGTCGATTCGTTTGCCTAAAAATTCTTCAAAGCGATGACCCAGAATGGCTGCAGTCTAATAACTGAGACAAGTGAAAGAATAAAAAATAGACCTCGATTAAGGACGAATTTCTTTTTTTCTTGATGTACCGATTGCGATTGTGGACGAGAATAGAAACGTCTTTCTGAGAAGTGATTTTACCACCGTCATCTTATTGTGTGAGCAGTCACAGTCCGCATGTAGGTGTAAGCATTTGATTGTCTGGTATATATTGATGCGGTGTACCTGTTATATAAAACCTAAGTACACATCATTTGTAGTTATACAAAGAATTATTTTATTAAGCAAAACAAATTAGTGAGGATGCTCAGCACAAATGGAAAAATCTAAAGCTTGCAGCTGTTAATTAGTAGAAGCGGGAAAACAATCAGCAAAGAACTTGCAAAATTGAGTAAAATGGACGGTAGATATTTCATTCCTATTCCATTAAATGTGGTTTCTCTTTCTCTCTTTCTTTCTCTCTCTCTTTCTCTCTCTCTCTCTATTGCAGCTGATTGGTAGCTCCAAGCTTGGTACTTTTTCATTGTTATTGGGCACTCACTCTAATATATCTGCATATTAAAATAACTCTTGTTAAAACGTTCTCTAACATACATTTTCATTCCCTTTTACGGGCTGTTCCTTAATCTGTATTAGTTTGTTTTCAACTATATGCATTTGTATTAATACTATAAAAGTATATCTAAGAATATACAAGTTAATTTCTTTGTTTATCAAAACAATTTTCGCGCTTTATATTAATTGCGATCAACTGTAAATGAGAAGAGGAGATAACATGGGGAACAAAGAAATTTCTTTGAAACTGAAATGCCATGAAGGAAAACCCGCTGATTGACTGGAAAGAGGAACTGTGGACACACCGTTTTGTCTTCAGCGGCCGTCATCTTTCTTCAGATGAACAAAATTTCAATAAATCAAGAGAATGTATTGTTTTATGTTGTTTAATACACATCTCGATGTCTTTACTAGACATAGTCATGCCATATGCCACAGAAGTAGCATCTCTTATTCGGTCTCATTCATGTATAGGCGGGAGTGTGTGGACTAGAGAGAGAAGGAGGAGTAGTGATGGAGAAAGAAGGAGACTTGAGCGACATTGAGAGAGAGAGTTAGATAAAGAAAGGGTGGGGAAAGAAAAGGGAGAGAGGGTAGATGAGAGAGGTGAAGCGTACATTTGTGAACTCGTTTGAGTTCGAGTACGGTCTTGTTGCATGTCTAGTGTGTTATGCTGTGTTGTGAGTGTTGTTGGATGTGTTGCGTTGTGAGTGTTGTTGGATGTGTTGCGTTGTGAGTGTTGTTGGATGTGTTGCGTTGTGAGTGTTGTTGGATGTGTTGCGTTGTGAGTGTTGTTGGATGTGTTGCGTTGTGAGGGTCGTTTCGGTTGTTGTGCACGTGAGTGTGCTTGCCTGCGTGTGTATGTGCGTTCTTTCGAGGTGTGTAGGTGGTGTGTTAACATTTGTGTGACGTGAGGAGGCTTTGTGTGTGAGCGCTTGTGTGCTAAGTGAGTGTCAAGTGTGGAAGAGTTGTTTTATGGGGGATTGTACATGTGGGGGTATTGGGTGTGTTTACATCAGTGTGTGAGCACAGATGGGTGTGGGGCTTCTTACGCAGGAGATAAATTAGCACAAAGTTAGTGCACTGGGAAAGTTCAAATTCTTACAAATCCAATGATTTAAGCGGAATTAATTACTTCACAAACAAATGAATTGGTCAGCGGTACAGATTTTCAAACAAATTACGTTTGCTTATGTGCTTTTCAGCAATATTACCTTATTTTGTCTACACTAATAACGGCATGATAGTATCTGTAATTCACAGGATTCTTCGAAACAGCTGTAAAGAGTGATTTTATCGGGTAAGATTTTAATACAACACATGTGAATATATTCTATACCCATATAATTGTTAATCTATTACCTTAATTTATGCGTACTAGAAAGAGAAAGAAGTCCAATCTTTCCGACGATGTGAGTTCCAGTTCTTCTCTTTATTAATATCGCATAAGTCACGGAATAATTCCTCAGATACGTGTTCCACTACAACAAAAACAGGGAACATAAACATGATACAGTGTGACCCTTTAGCTCCTCAAAGTTTAGGTTTCTATCAGGATATGGTAAGGGAAAGAAAGAGAAAATGCACTTGCTCAAGATGGAATTAAGTGTGCTCTTAGCCAGAGCCCCTTGATTGCAAAGTGGATTTCAGCATTCAGCTATGTTTGCATCCACACGCACACGCTGGCGTGTGTATGAGTGTGTGACACTATATATTAATGAGTGTGTGGTGGGGCGAAAATAGGAGTACAGCTGCTTAATATGAATGGAATGTTCTTTTCATATTTCTATTTCTTTTAGAATTCGACGATCCTATGTTGTTTTTAACTAATTCTTTCCATAATAAGAAAATTATTCTTAATTTCATATATTTATCAAATGGTTGGAAATGTGTCCAACGATGAATGAAAGTGGATCATCAGAGAGTACCGGGAAAACAGAGAATGTTGAAAAGGTTAGATAGAAATAGACTGAAGAATTTCAAAGACCAGCTCCATCACGATTAACAGTTTATAGAATACTTGACAAATTTGAGCAGACTGGTTTCATCTGCAATGCACAGGAAAATGGTCTACCGGTCAGTGTTACCACTGAGAAAAATAAAATAATGTCCCCAAAAATAAAAAAAAGGGGGCTTCCAGCGAACTAGGCATCTCCAGCTGATCTCTTAGTCAACTTATGAATCACTTAGGTTTTTAAAAAGAGATAGAGAAATTAACATTACATTCCTATTACGCAATTGCATCACTACTTTTGCCCAGGCCTGTATAATACGTATATGCTTTTTACTTGCTCTGTTGTCACTAGAAGTTGTTTTTTTTACCTCGCAGTGAGACTCTCCGCGGATATTGCTGCAGACTAATGACGGATACCAGTTCAAAAATACAATGATAATAATAATAATAATAATAATATATTCAGTAGATCGTGGTTAATTAAAACGCATATTAATTTATCGCTTTGACTCGTCAAATATTAAACTCAAACTAATGTTTTGTTCATTAACGCAAATATTAATTGAATTCTGTTTGCAGTTGAGTATGTATGTGTGTGTGGGTGTGTCTTTATGTCTGTCTGGCTGTGTGTGATGGCAACGGAATATGTATGAGCGGGTGTGCGATTGTTAGTAAATATGTGTGTGTGGGAGGTCTTATTGAACGGAGCGGTTTTCATGATCTTCCCAAGCCCTGCGAGACCTGGAAGATCGACTCTGAACATCAATGTTCAGCAGTTAGCGTGACGTGTCTAGGTTTGTTCTTAGACACACGTCACACTAACTGCTGCACAAATGTATGGTGTGTGGAAGTTGAGGATGGATCAGCGAAAGCGTGTGGCTTAGCGATTAAGATATTTGTTTCAAAAGCGTTAGATCGCGAGTTCAATTTCAGGCACCGCTTTGTGTTCTTGGGCCAAACACTTTATTTCACATTACTCCGGTTCATTCGGCTGACAAATATGAATTGTATTTGTAATTCAAAGAAGCAAACTCTGTCACACTGTGTGCCACGTTGAATCTCTCCAAGTATTACATGAAGGGTACGCATGTCTGTGGAGAGCTCAACCACCTGTACGCTAATTTCATGAGCAGGTTATCCTGTTAATCGGATCAATTGGAACCCGCGTCGTTATAACCTACAGTGCTGGTTTTAAAGGATGGATCAAGATTAGCATGGACATAATTGAGGGTGTGTGCGCTTGCATGCATGCGTGCGTGTGTGTGGGCGGGTCTACGCGTGGACTCTTTAAAACTAATTGCACATTCTTTACAATAACGTCGCTTCACTATGCAGTTACTTATGTGTTTCTACAAACATTACTTTTTTTTTTTATTTTCCCCCTTTTTCCCCCAAATGATTGCAATATCATTTAATGTTTTATCATCTTCAAATATTTTTAATAAACTCATATTAGTTTTGCTAATTGTCATACCTCCATTAACTCATCGTTATTTCGAAAAGTTCTGTGGAGTTTGTTTCACTAATGAGGACACAATAAAATCGAAACTTGGCCAGAAATGTCTCTTTTAATATCCGGAATAAACAGAGTAATATTTATCATTGAGCTTGGGGTTTGGTTCACAGCAATATTATGAAACATATTAATAACTAACCCAAATAAAACACATACATAGCATAACTATTATATAATAATAACTTCGAAAAATACTTTAGGAATGAGAACCCAAGTTCAAAATTTCCCCCAAGACACCTGATGAAGGCTGGAGGGTATATCAGCCGAAACGTTGTGTTAACAACAAACAAGATGAGGACAAATATCCGTCAAATGTAAAATAATGTACATAACTCCTCATCTCTTAAATATAGAACTGTATTATCAAACGATGCCTCAAGTGACAATTCCTCAAGTGATAGTTCCTGGCCCTCAAACGATTCCATGTAGCACTACAATGTGTTTTCTTTTTATATCGTTTCTTTCTGTGCTTGTTAACAAATAAGTCGAAGAGAAACATAGAACGGTGAGAATAAGACTTTCAACCGGTTGCCATGCAAACCTACCCCTCATTATTAGCTTCATTATCAATAGGGTGAAACCTTATTTATGCATAATAACCAGCATCGATTTGTTTATATCTCCGTAGAATAAGAACTTGGTTCGAGTGTTTGATTAAAACTCTTACAAGACACTCCAGCTAGGCCGTAGTCCGATAGCAAACATGTAAAAGCAAAAAACACATGCATATACACACGTATATACATGTAGACACACACACAAATATATATATATATATATATATATACATACATACATGTGTGTATATAAATGCTCACCAAACAGTTAGCATTGTTTAGAATATTATGTAAAACACTTCTCTCTATGAACAATTCTCCTATCATCATCATCATCATAACTATCAATGGTGAACGCCATCATCACTATGAAGACATTGGTGTTGCCAATCTGTGTGTTATGGCAGTCAGAATGTTTGACTCCTTTCACTTGTCCTGATATGTAAAACAGTATCGATATCCGACATTATGGAAATATCTGTGGAAAGTCTTATTAGCAGCTTTATGAAGCAGTTACAGAATGACTGAGACAAAATCTGCCAAAATATAATCCATTTCACAGTTAAACAATTTCAGCGAAAGACATCTCTCGTTGTCCAGAACGTGACTCACACAGATAAGTTTATATTACAGCCCCTGTCGTATTAGTCAAGTTAAAACGGACGTCCAAAAGTCAGCAGAGAGAGAGAGAGAGAGAGGTAGATAGGTAAATAATATAAATTGACTACTGACGTCAAGACCGCACTCGTCACAACTACCACACGCACATGTGTATGTATATATATATACTGTAGTACCTCGCAGTACGAGTGCCCCATTATACGAGTAATTTGCTTTACTAGCCGAGACTCGTGCAAATTTTTGTCTTGAAGTACGATCAGAAATCCGCAGTACGAGCATACAAATCGTCCCACCTTTAAGGTAATTCAGTTAATAAAACCATTTTACATATTTCTTTTGCATTTCCTTTTTTATAATTGTCATTTTACTTGTAACTACACATTTTCTGTTTTACAACCCATAAAAAATTATCGTTGAGTGGTTTTGGCGGTCTGGAACGGATTAATTATATTTTAGTTAATTTCAATGGAGAAATTTTATTTGTAAAACGAGTGAAGCATAAGATGAGCTCGGTCATGGAACTGTAATACTGAGGTATTACTGTATATAAATATATATACACGCGCGCACACACACACACTATTCTCTTGTTGGTAGAATCATTAAAAGAATTACTCCATCCAACGAAGAATACATATTTTTTAATAAACAGATCTAAATATGAGCTGTTATAAGTTTCATGTCTCATTTCGATAAAATAATTCGAGAACGAAGCGGAGTGACTGATGTGATCGTAGAATATCAAACGCATGAGTTCTGTTGGGTCAGACATGTCAGAAGGTTCTCGGTCAACAGCTGGCGCCGTGCAGGGGCCGAGTGATACCCAAGAGATCGGAAAAGACCACGACTATGGGAAGGTAATTTATTTAAGCAATTTGGGTCAAAATGGAAAAGAATGAAGCAATCAAAACAGAACCGGAAGCGCGTCGTGACAAGTGGGGTATAACGGCATCTGCTGATCACATAGACTCCAGATTTCAACTGGTATTTCGTTTTATCGATTTTGAACGGATGAAAGGCTAAGTTGACCTCAGCAGAATTTGAACTCAGAACGTATACATAACTACATTGTTTCTTTCTGAGTAATCTCACGCACACAAACATTTGTGTATATATATATATGAGAGAATATACAAATAATAACAACAGACGAGGACAGGTGGTGTAAATAACAAAAGTATATATTAGTATGACGCTCGGGAATACGGAAAGTCTTTGACGTTTCGAGCTACGCTCTTCAACAGAAAGAATACGGAGACAAGGAGAAAAACACGGAGAAAAAAAATTGAATAGTGTTCAGTCAACGGTCAATCATAATAATGATATATAATATATATATATATATATATATATATATATATATATATATATATATATATACTACCAAGATCGATGTTGCATTTCATTTCATCATTTCGGGCTCCATAAAATAAATGCAAATTGAGCCCTGGGGCCAATATAACCGGTTAGCCCTTCCCCTAAAATTTCAGGCGTTGTACGTTTCGTAAAAATGAAAGTTTCTGTTGAAAATTACTGCCACTTCTTCAATTAAGTTTGAAAATAAGGAAAATAACTTCATTAAGGTTGTGTGTGGAATATAAAATTGGCATAAAATTTTGATGGAATATTTTAATTTATATCATTTAAAAACAGAACGTTTGTTTCGTAGAGCCAAGGCTGGTCTGAAGAAGGTTAATATAAAAAGAATTAAAAATTGAAACAATTTCTCAGTTTGAATTCCGTCACATATTGCGCTATCAATTGTAAATATGTCGAGTTGTGTTGTACTTCAAATCCTCAAATGATGTTTGGAGACTTCCTTGGTGGAAAGTATCAATGAAAAGCTATTATTTCTTTCAGCAAAACAATTCGATGATTCCTGTTAGTTATCCTTGTTCAATCTATTTTTTTCCTTCTCCTCAATGACAGATTTTCTTTGCAAAGATGTAAAACTGGCATTTATTATTATTTAGTTTCTACTTGTTTCAACTATTGGATTGCGACCATACAGGCAATCAGTAAAGGACCCTACACACACACACACAGTGAGAGAGAAATTTCCTAAAATAGAGGCAGTGGATGATAGAATAGTTATGGAAAGAGTTATGCAAAAGAGCAATTTGTTTAATTTAATTTCATTTTAATTTATTAAATATTTATCATCTGAAAATTAATTTTCACTATGGTATTTTGTATTAATCTCATAAATTTTGGTAAAAGTTAAATTTTATTTACTGTATATACGCCATAATTCTTGATTTTACACACAGTGGCAAAAGAATATTAGCAAAGACATCGGTCATCTGTCCGCGATAGAGCAACAAAAGTTAGCACAAGCAAAACTATAGCTAGTACTGTTTCACCTTTGTATACATTTGTGTATATATATACCGGTATTTTAATCCCTTCCAAGTGCGTATTTTAATTTAATATCAGCCTGGCTAATTTTCCCACCAAACAGTAAAAGTTTTGTTTACATATTCTACACATGGAACAAAGATGCTCGTTTAGAACACCCTGGTTATTCGTCTCTCCGGAGACTAAATTATCGTAATCCTCTAGCGTTCTCATCGAAGCCCTGAGTTTCTTTTTAACACCCAAGTCTCTTTGGGCGGTTTTGCTAAGACCAAAAGTATTTCAACTAGCGCTGTTCCATTCTTTTATACACACCAGTTTGTGTATATGCGTGTGTGTGTGTCACAGGCAGACAAAAACATACAAAAAACGAAACGATATCACAAACGGACGGTTGAATCGCTCATTAATTGTCTATTGGAAACTATTACAATTTCAGTATCAGTACAGTCTTGTTTATTTCTCTGGTACCTACAGATTATTAACGTTTCTAAATTAAAGAAAATTGAGTATAAAGGCTTGGTACGGGAAGTAGTACAAGAAGTAAGCAAAATATATATATAAAAAAAAAGATTGTCTCATCAAATCACTTTATATAAAGACAATTTGTGAGAAAGAGAAGTTACAAGACGAAATAGTGAAATGAAAATCTGTACTCTTAACAGAAAATATACAATACAAAGAAACAAGTAGATAACATATATGGTTTTCGATCTTGATAAATAAAGTGTCACATGGAAAATCCACACCTACACTTATTGATAAACGTATATGTGAGTGTTGAGTCACCTTGTGCCCTTTTGTGCCTTCAATTCTACTTAGACTAGTAAAGGTACCATCGTAACCTAAAGCAAGTGTAGGCCAATTTTCGCTAGTATTTCCAGAAGGAGATGAGAATAAAGCAGCCAATACAAACTGTATGTGCGTATATATAGTGATATCAATAACGCAGCAACACTGACAATATAGACAAGTTGAAAGTGTAATAACATTAGAGTAAAAGTACATTGTTGCATGATTAAACATGTTGCTGCTTCCTGTCCTAAGAAATCACCATCATGCATATATATATATATATATATATATATATATATATATATATATATATATATATTTATACCGACTGTTATAAATTCATAGGATTGTGGCATTTGTGTGTTTGTATGTGTTTGTGTGTATTCAATCGAGACAGTTCTTAATAGCAGTCTCGATCTTAATGAAGCGGAACTGTGCCATCGTGAATATATCAGCTTTTCTTTGGCTCAATGGAGCTCTTTTACTCCGCCTCACAACTTGTATACACTTTGCTTTTCACCTAAATTACACAAATGTAATGGCTCTATTGATGATTATAGGATCTAACCAAACTCTTGCTCAGTTTCATACACTTTGCTTAAATTATTCCTAGGAGAACAGCTTTGGTGATCCGAAATGTTGTACTCTGTGAGAAAATTTAAATTGTATTTCGATAGTCTCGCTCGTTCTATAAAATCAATGCAGCAGAAACCTAGTGTTAATTCTCTCTTCGTACAACATTGTCCAATTTTTAATATTCAATTGATCCAAGCAACGCTGTTACTCTAATCCGTCATCAGAATCATGTTGAGTGAAAGTTTATACAGAACTGATCTATTTCGACTCCAAGAAAATCTCATTTTTTTTCTTGTCGTTTCGTCTCTCGTTTCATGACGATATAGTCGCTCCTAGAACCGGTCACAAACGTCATATTGTGTGTATATATATATATATATATATATATATAATCACATCCACAACTGAAGCAGAAGACCTGATCGTGACGCCATTTTTATATTGAAGGATATAATTTAATTTTCAGAATAATGTGAATAATTTAGGATCTATCAAACTCGACAATTGTCTATGTAGCATGGTTTTCTATTAAATTCTTCTCCCATATTAATTTAGAATTAATCATAGATTTTCAAACACGTTTATCTAATATATTTCTCATACCATGGAGATTTTAATTCAATGCACATTTGCCTTTCCACAAGATATTGGATTCACTTGGAAGCTTCTTTAATTAAGAATTGTAAAGGACGCTGGAATAGTTGAAAACGGTTATTTCCCTTACTATTTTAGAGTGGTGTTTACTTACATGTTCTTAGGTTGTTCGCAATGAGAGATAAGACGTGAATGCATATAGACAATGACAACAGTGAAGTTTGTGTTTCCAAATATTTTATTAACCTCCATCGTTATATTTAGAAACGTACATTCAATATATTAATGGATCAATGTTTAATGAACATAAGGGCTGGTAATTTTCTGTATATAACTTGCTGGGTAATATAATAAAAGGAATGCAAGGAAATTAATCACTGCTTTATAATCAATATGTGTTACTGGGCAATGCAAACATAGGTTAGGATTTTTGTTGACTCTCACGTAATTATGTTGCTTAAAATGGAGAGGGTGAGTGAGAAACTTGTTGAGACAAACGACACTGATTCCCACTGACGCTTGCGTTGTTCTAGTTATGTTAGATTATATCATCTTATTATATCTGTTAGCCATCCTTCTAGAATTTTCGGCCAAACTGTTTGGCGGGAAAATTTATCAGCCATAGCAAGTCGGACAGTGCTGATTGGTCGAGACATGAAGGTAGTTGTTAGTACCGTTTACGGTGAAACTTTTCCTTTCATAGAAATATATTAGTTCGTGGTAACATTTGAGAACTATGGTTCAAATTTCAACGGGAAGCAGTGTCTCAGTACAGTACCATCTGCTGCAGGTAGAACATATTGTTGTTCTTACAAAACGTTTGTCCACTGAAAATGTATTTCTATTCAAACATTCTCTTCCACTTAAGTTATAGCATTTAACTGGTTCTCACAGTTAGAATATAAGCTGTATCTGCATAATAAATTTACTTTTCAAATAATAAACATTTAATAGTGAGAGTAAGTACTGAATTGTTCCCAGCATGCCTAGGAACATGACGTCACAACGCTCCCATGAAAGGCAACTCCAGTCACTTAAATGAGCGATACCTTACGTTCAGGTTTTATTCTGAAATCTTTGAATGAAAATGTTCACTAAAGTTAAAAGTTCTATAGTAAGCATTGAATCGTTCCCGACATGCTTCGCAAAATTACGTCACAGCACTTCCATGAAAGACGACTCTATCACTTTAATGTGTGGCTGTTGTTACACCCAGCATTTCTTTTTTCGCTATATCTTCCACTTAAATGTTTCCAAATGGCATTCATTTTTGATTTATTGCATTCTTTTTATGTTGCACTCTCAGACTTTTAAAGTCTTTGAAATATGTTTTAACGTTAGGATCACAGTTACATTGAAAGTAATGGTTGTAGCTTTGCTGTGAGTGTATTTTATGTGTTGCTTTAATTTTGCTTTCCTGCAGGCTCAATAGTTATGTGATAGTTGTCCTTTTATTTGCGCCTGAGACAGCTCTTGACATTGTTCAAGGATATATGTTGAATAATATCAACAATATACAAGGTACGATGAAAGGGGTGATATAAGTAGACATAAACGATTTTTGAAGCTAACATGGAAGCATAAATCTCAGTTTTTAGAGGAAAATTCAGAGAACAGAAACTGCCTAAAAGGGATGCAACATTGTAAACATTGATGCCCTAAAGGCAAAAGGTTTAAAAGCATGTTAGGCAATTCTTTTATCTTTTACTTGCTTCAGTCATTAGAATGCGGTCATGCTGGAGCACCAACTTGAATTTTTAGTCGACCGAATCGTTCCTAATACAAGGATTGTTCTTCTATCGGGCTCTTTGGCTGAACCGCTAAGTTACGGGGGTCATAAACACCGGTAGTCAAGCGATGGTGACAGGAACAAAGACACAGACATATATATATACAATGGGATTCTTTCAGTTTCCATCTACTCACGAGACTTTGGTCGCCCCGAGGATATAGAACACATTTGCCCAAGATCCCACACAGAGGGGCTGAGCCTGGAACCATATAGTTGGAAAACTAACTTCTT
The DNA here is from genome assembly GCF_046866305.1 of Octopus bimaculoides. Classification (NCBI taxonomy): domain Eukaryota; kingdom Metazoa; phylum Mollusca; class Cephalopoda; order Octopoda; family Octopodidae; genus Octopus; species Octopus bimaculoides. Next base: position 5,824,642 of record NC_142931.1, read on the forward strand.
ATTACACAGTCACACCTAGAGTAATATAGGTCGACTGATGCCGTATTTTAAACTAACACAGAAGCAGAAAGCTTTGTTCTTATAGGAAAATTCGCAGAACAGAACTCTCTAAGAAGAATGGAACATTCCAAACAGTAATGACTTGGGAAAAAGAGATATACGTAATTAGTTTTTTCTTTAATTAATTCTAATCCGGTAATCCTAATATGGTTTGGAATTACAACAATATCCAAGATATACCGTTGAAGACATTTTTATTTAAATACACACACACAAAACTCATCTCTCTCTCTCTCTGATATATATATATATATATATATATATATATATATATATATATATATATGTTTGTGTGTCTGTGTTTGCCCCCGCCACCATCGTTTGTCAACCGATGCTGGTGTGTTCACGTCCCCATATCTTAGCGGTTCGGCAAAAGAGACCGATAGAATAAGTACTAGCTTTACAAAAAATAAAAGTCCTGGGGTCGATTTGTTCGATTTAAGGCGGAGCTCCAGCATGGCCGCAGTCAAATGACAAACAAATAAAAGGATAAAAGAATATATTGTCCTCTTATCCCGACTCTCTCTCTCTCTCTGTCCCTCTATTTTTCCTTCTCTGTATCTGTCTCATTCTCACACTGTGTGTGTGTGTGTGTATGTGTGTTTATGTATGCGATTTATAGTTTAGACTGAGTGATTCGAAGATTGAATGATAGTTATTGATACATATATATATATATATATATTCGCATCTCATATATATAAACACGCGCATATATATATATATATATATATATATATATATATATATATATATATATATATATATATATATATATATATATATACACTTATATATATATATATATATACACTTATATATATATATATATATACACTTATATATATATATATATATACACTTATATATATATATATATATATACACTTATATATATATATATATATATACACTTATATATATATATATATATACACTTATATATATATATATATATACACTTATATATATATATATATATACACTTATATATATATATATATATACACTTATATATATATATATATATACACATATATATATATATATATATATACACACTTATATATTTATATATATACACATACACACACATATATATATCGTAACATTTGACAGAAAGGCGACAGAAGCACTGGGGAAAATTTGAGAGAGAGGAGAGGCGATAGAAAGGCAACCAGATAGAAGGGAGGAGGGGAGAGAGCGAGAGATTAAGAGAAACATAAGGAGTGGGAGAAATAAGAAAAAAGCACTTAGATTACATATATCATATTCATAGAATTGGAAAAGTGAAATCATAGGTGATCGATAGATCAATAATAAACCTAAAATAAAAAGAGCACAGATAGGAGGTAGGTAGAAATTAGAGCGTGAGTAAGTGTGAGGGAGAGAAAGGGAGTGGTGGTGGGGGTAGAACATGAATAGAAAGATATCGACAAGGCAAAGAAATGAATGTGTGCGTGTATGCATTTGTGTGTGTGTATATATATATATATATGTGTTTGTGTGTGTGTGTATTTTTATATGTATGTGTGTGCATGTATGCGCGTGTGTGTGTGTAGACACACACGTACACGAATTGTAAAGTTCCGCGTATCTTTCCATTTACATAACTCCATTTTATTATTGTACTCAAGTTCTGCATTTGACGTAATTCTATATTAAGTTCTGCTTCATTGAGCTCTTTTAGAACTAACATTTTCCTCTTCGTATTCTTCTTAATATTATTATTAGAGAAGTTTCTGGATATTTACTCAAATCGTTTGAAATAGTAGATGCATATCTCTGTCATATCACACCATACCGTCTTAAAAATGAAAGGAAAATTTGGGTAAATTCATCGAACTTTAAAGGATTGGTGACAACTGTAGCTGATAATCGCAAATGTCACCTGATCAAAGTGGATCTTGAAGTAGATAAAAAAAAAAAACAATAACCTAATGTAAGAAATCGCTTTACTAATTTCTAGAATGTCATCCGCGATTTGCGCTGTATATATACATCCTCGTTTGGTACGGGTGTTCAATTCATGAATCATCTCCACGCACGTTGTAAATGGAATGCGACAGAGATTCGTTGACACCAAACACGCATTTTACAACAGTAAAACCTTTCACTTTAACGTACTTTCTTGATCCTCTCTAATTCTTCCTGTAGAGAATCTATTCGTCTGCGTTGTTGCTTGGGATCAGGCACCTTCTTATTTTTCGGTTCACTGGTTCCATGTTGAAGGTAACAAATGCATGAACCCGTTTAAAAAATGCGCAGCCTTGCGGTACGATGATGTATACATAAGTGATAGTCGATGCATTCTCGGTTAGTTGAACATTAAGGGGTGGACACTGGGTTGTGTGTTTGCAGTACAAACGGAATCATCGACAGAATGCTAACCCTTATTCTCACAGATCAATCCGTGATAAGAGTAGCATGGTTCAGAATTGAGCGTATCCTGTTATCTCGGATCGGTGACGAATAAATTATGGATAAACGAGTCTACATGTATTTCTTCTTAGATGGATTCTTTATTCTATATTATGTGAGTTTACCTCCAAGGTTGTGTAGAGAAGTTTGATTCGCAATTGCTCGCAGTTCGGGATTCAGTCTTGGCCTTTTCTAACACAATGTACATTTTACCAAAGCTAACTGAGAGATGTCTTTACTTTTTTGAATCTCATGAGAGATATCGTTCTTGGTTCGTATACTTGATCCATTATGTAGTTTAATACACGCGTGATAGTTCGTTGTCATTACCAAGGGTAGCAGAACTACAAGAACTTGACCCAAGTCTCCAGTCTGAGGATAAATTCTTCTCAGCATTCTCAGTGACGCTGAAAAAGGTCTCTGATTCTGTACTTCCACTCCTGACAAAGCCATAGAATATAATTTTAAAATTTAATAAATAAAAAGGTACTTGCTTGTTTGGCAAGGTTTCGTATTCTGTAATAGCATCTTTTTAACAGAAGAAATATAATTCAACTTTTTTCTTAACGATATCCAAGAAGCCATTAAATGATAAAACATAATTTAGACTTGATAGATTTAAAGTCAACTTGGATGGGAATTAAACCTAGGCCACAAAGGAACGTAGTCTGAATACTACCAGATACCGGGACTTACACTCTTTCCAGTCTATATTCTTATCAAAAACTACGTCCCAGGAAAAACCCTACCAGCATATTTTTCATTCTTTGAAATAAAGTAAATCCTTGTTTGATATGAAGTTTAATATGTCATTATAAAAGTCATCGGCGCCAAGACAGTTGGTTTGTTGTCTCGGCAGTTTTAAAGGAAATGATTAGCAAATGTCATTTAAAAATCATTTCAACCATCAACATGGCGTCGTCATATTTAGCGCAGCGATCAGAAGAAATCTAATCATTTAACAATAAGTAATTGGTGACAAAGACAACACATTATTTTGATGCTTTTTACTTGTTACCCTCATTGGACGACGGCCATGCTGCGATACCGCTACCACCTTTAAGGAGTCTTCTACAAGAATCCTGAGTTGACCAATGCCTTGCATTTAAATAGTTTCGCTGGTTCGATGTAATCAATGCAGTGGAAACCATTGTTACTTCTCTCTCCATACATTGTTCCAGCTTCGATATTCAATTGATTTAGTGTTTACATTAATTTTTCATCAGAATCATATTGAGTGAAAGTTTATACAGCACCGATCTCTTGTGACTCCAATGAATAAATTTGATAAACAAACTGTGTGGAAGTCCGTTGTGTATGTTTGTGTGTTCCTCTCCTTATCTGAAAACTGCTGATGGTTTGTTTACGGCCCTGTACCTTAGCAATCCGGCTAAAAGGACGGGTAAGATAAGTAGTAGATTTAGAAAGATGTTCTGGTGTCGGTTGTTCGACTAAACTTTCAAAGCGATACCCAGTATGGCCACATTCCAATGACAAAGAAATGGAAGACGAAAGATAATTTATTCATTTATTCAGAGATAATATCTCCACAATAAAGAATACCAACTTACTCGGTTCATAATTGATGTCGGGAGGAAATTGACTGCAGTTAGGTTAAATATGTGAGAAAACTTGTTTATTTCTTTATTGGTGAGCTGGCAGAATCGTGAGCGCATAGGACAAAATACTTTTCTTCAGGATCATTACGTTTTAAGTTCAAATTCCACCGAGGTCAATTATTACATTTATCTTTTCGAGGATTGAGAAAAATAAGTAGCAGTCAAGTACTGGAGTTGATGTATTCTCTTAATCCCCTCCATTTAGTATTTCAAGCCTTGTGCCAAAATTAGAACGATTTATACACATTTTCAGCAGTTGCTTCGTAATCATTACTAATATAGAGGAACAGATTCGTATGAAGGAATTGCACACAAACACAGCGCTGCGTCGAATGACTGCTGTCTCTGACGACGCCACATCGAAGTTTATTTTTCATAAGCCATACATGAATGCCGAAATTCGCTACAATGTTTCATGCTTTGTTTGTGTTGATTGGTAAGAAGACAATCTTTGTTATTCTTGAAAAGTCGTGATACCTAACACCTTTAAATACCTCATATCTTTGGTAAGTTTGCATCTTACATTAGCTTCTTGCAGATAGCATACCTTACCGATGTGAATAATTTGTCTAAAGTTTCTATTTTCATGTTCATTGCCACCGAAACGTTGCACACAAATCTCAAACTATTCTGGTGCCCATTATCAGTGTTCTTTGTGCAGTTTATTATTTTTTTTTTATAATTCTGAGTTAGGAGTTAGCCTCATTAGATTGGAAACTGTTAGCTGTATTTCGTTCTTGTTTCACACATATTACATCTCTCCACTTCATGTATCTATCTAGATCTTATATATATATATATATATATATATATATATATATATATATATATATATATATATATATATATATATATATATATATTGTGTGTACACATCAGTTCGGGTTCTACTTATTATATTTCCCTCGTTTTCTCTCTCTCACGAAACGGCTGCGTAAACATTGTGTATATATGTGTTCGTTCTACGAATCTAATAAATCACACGCATATGCGAGACACTCTCTTTCTCCCTCATATATATATATATATATATATATATATATATATATATATATATATATATATATATATATATATATATATATATATATATATACCGATATGTGAACGTAAGTGTATGTAACAGTTTTTTTACTTATTTGTTTATTTGTGTGTGTGTGTGTGTACACATACTCATCTATGCGTTATCAGGAATAGAGGGTGCCGCCGAGGAACACTAATTGTTCTCCTCTCTCTTTAGAGTTTATATTTTCTTCAGTCCGTAGTGAATTTATCAGAAACGAAACTGCAGCTAAATTTAGCAGTTAGCCATCATGTCTTCGCCTTTTCCAAAATAAAAACATCCCCAAAGCTAATCACGGTTCGACAAACACAGTTATTTCACATCAATTGGCCAACAAGCATTCAACATTACTCACAAAGTTTTCCACCAAAATATATCCGAACAGAAAATCCATCTTGTCATAGTCTTTCATAAAATATTAGCTTGGCTGTAAATATGTTGTTGTTTTTTTTCTTTTATTCTTTAATAATCTTTTCTTTTCTTCACACAAAAGAACATTCCCACAATTGATTTGGACAAAGGAAACCGTTTTCAATTATAACATACTCTGGGAGCCATGTCTTAAGTTGTTGCTCACCGAGACGTATCCGAAATACTGTGTGTGTGTGTGTAAATCACTTGGGTGTTGTGAGTACATATCTAACACTGAGGTTTTCAACTTCAAGTGTAAATTCAATCTCTGCTAACTAAATATTGTACATTTATTCATGCGAAATAAATGTACTGCTGCAACTTCAATATCGTTTCCTTGAACTTTAGGACACATAAGGCCGGCTACTCAGTTTCCATACCATATAAGCAACCGGGGTCACTACATGGTCCCCTGAAAGGGACTTCGATTTGCTGCAGAGTTCAAGGTCAGAAGACATCGATCGCACTTGTTGACTAGTACTTAATTTTATCGAGCCTGAACGGATGAAAGGCAAAGTTGACCTTGACGGGATATGAACTCTAAACGTAAAGACCCGAAAGAAATACCACTAAGCGAGCTAACAATTCTGTAAACTCGCCGCCATTAAATAACGCTATAAAACCCTAAAAATGAAAGGCTCCATTAGATGTGGTTCGAGATAGGTTTTGTCTTAGCTTCATGGAACTTGACCATAAATCTGATTGCTCAGAAACATCTTAGATTTAAACAACAGCGACTATATTCACACAAATCTAGCCGTCACTTCGTCTTTCACATGTCTACCGCAAAGTAAATATTTCCCGAAACACTTGCCCATCCATTATCCCAACTCAGTCATCAATGAACAAAAGAAAAAAAATACAAAACGTTTTAATATGTATGCTACGAAATGATCTAACAATGGTTATGGAAATCCAATAACATTACAATCTCTAGTAAATTTCTGGACAAGTGTATATACACACGCGGTATATACAGTCAAGTAATATATGTATACATATATATATATATATATAGTCTTTGGTCGCAGTCTAATGCCTGAAACAAATCTTGGGCACTGCTTTGCAGAATTATAGTTGAACGAATCGACCCCAGTGCTCATTTATTTTCTAGCCTGTTACTTATTCTATTAGTCCTTTTGCCTAAAAGCTAAGTTACGGGGATGTAAACACACCAACACCGGTTGTCTTGCAATGTTGCGGGACAAATACTGGTACAAAGTCATACATACATACATATACACAACAAATTAAAATACCTCTTCTCGCCTTGTCACTGTCTCATTCGATCAAGAACGCCAGTAAAGCCACCTTCTGTCCATATACAACTACATATCTTTACGGAAACAGGGAGCCGTTGCTACTTCTCTGTCACTTGACTTGCTAGAAATGTATCGTTAATCTATTATATAAATTGAACATGGGCGACCGTTGTATTCTTTCTTGTCTCGCGGTTCACGGTCAAACGGCTGGGTGGATTCGCGTGAAAAATGGCAAACATGTGGAGACGGGTGCATAGATTGGAACGCACTTAATATTTTCCCTAACACTCCATAGTCACCAAGAATATCGATTAAAACCTGCGTGTGTGTATCAATGAAGCCATTCATACATACATAATTACTCTCTCTCACTCTCTCTCTGTCAATCACTCACTACAAGAACTGAATGCAAAATTTTAGTTATCTCTCTGGCTTTCTCTCTCTATCTCATATACACACACACACACACACCATCAACATTACTCTCTCCTGTCTCGCACACCCTATCAAACATATACACACGCACAATTCTTCCGTATCACGCCAACGTCAAAAGCAGTTCAGTCATAAAACTGTCCATGTCTCTTTCCATTTGACGCCCACTTCAAAAGATCCCCTTTCCCCAAAACACATATTTAAAAAATATTTTCACTTGTCCGGCCATTGATCGAGAGATAAAACACAAACCACCTCCTGCTGACTGCAAAACTCCAGCCAAAGCCGCAAAAAACAGGCACACATGCACACACGTTCATTTCATGTATTTCACTTTCTCTATGGACACACGTCCAATACAATGACTCTCACATTTTCGTCTTCAACAGGTATGCATTTATTCTATAATATAAATTGTTTTCCTACAAGGGTATAACAATTACTTATTCCATACTTCTTCATTTAGCTTTTATCTTCACTTTTCTTAAATTGGAAACGTCTGCTATTCATTCTTACATAAAATTTCCCCGATAATTCTGACGATTTCCTGGAAAGTTCCAAGGTTGAGCTACTTCCAGGATTTCCGAGGATTTCCTGGAAATATCTGAGGAAGGGCTACTTCGTAGAAAGTTAGTAGGATTTCCTGGAAAGTTCCGAGAATATCTTGGAAATATTGAGCTACTTCCTGGAAAGTTCCGAGGATTTCATGGAAATATCTGAGAAAGAGCTGCTTCCTGGGAAGTCCCGAGGATGGTACTTCTTGGAAAGATCCGAGGATTTCCTGGGAAGTTCCGAGGACTTCAATATCTGAGAAATGACCAATTCCTGGAAAGTTCTTAACATGGAACTTCCTGGAAAGTTCAGAGGATTTCCTGCAAGGGCTGCTTCCTGGAAAGTTCCAAGGATAGTGCTTCCTGAAAAGATTCCAGGATTTCATGAGAAGTCCCGATGATTTAATCGAAGGTCTAATTCCTGGAAAATTCCGAGGATGGTACTTCATGGAAAAATCCGAGGATTTCATGAGAAGATCCAAAGAAGGGTTACTTCCTGGTAAATTCCAGGATGGAACTTCCTGCAAAGTTCCGAAGATTTCCTCGAATGTTCCGAGGAATTTCTAGAAAAAAACGCCGTGGATGATCTACTTTCTGGAAAGTTCCGAGGATGGAAATAGCTGGGAAGTTCCGATCATGAAAGTACCTGCAAAATTCCGTGGATTTCCTGGAAGGGCTGGTTCCTGGAAAGTACTGAGGATTTAATATCCGAGGAAGAGCTACTTCTTGCAAAGTCCTGAGGATGGAACATCCTGGAAGGTTCCGAGAATTTCTTAGAAAGATCCAAGGATAAAATACATCATGGAAACTTCCGAGGATGGTACTTCCGGGAAAGTTCCAAGGATATCATGGAAAGATACAACATTGAGCTACTTCATGGAAACTTCCAAGGATTGTTCTTCCTGGGATGTTCCAAGGATTGATCTTCCTGGGATGTTCCAATGATTTCCCGGAAGGACTGCTTCCTGGAAAATATCGAGGTTGGTACTTCCTGGAAATATCCGAGGATTTCAATATCAGAGCTATTTACTGGAAATTTCCGTGGATGGTGCTACATGGAAAAATCCGAGGATTTCATGGGAAGTCCCGAGGAAGGGTTACTTCCGGTGAAGTTCTAAGAATGGAACATCCTGGAAAGTTCCGAGGATTTCCTCAATGATCCGAGGCCGAACTACTTGCTCGGAAATTCCGAGGGTTTTAAAAAGAGATCCGAGGACAAGGTACTACCTGGGAAGATAAGCTACTTCCTGGAAAGTTCCGAGGATTTCCTGGAAGGGCTGCTTTCTCGAAAGGCTACTTCCTGGGAAGTTCCAAGGATGGAACTTCCTGGAAAGTTTCGAGGCTGGAACTTCGAACTTCCCAGGAAGTAGTCCTTTCTCGGAAATTGAAAACTGCAGAACTCCCCCACGAAATCCTCGGATCCTTCCTGGAAATACCATCCTGGGAACTTCCCACGAGGCAGCCCTTCCAGGATATCCTCAGACCTTTCCAGGAAGTAGCTTTTCCTCGGATCTTTCCAGGAAATACTGGGGACTTTTCAGGACAAATTCTTGGATCTTCCCATGAAGATCCATTCTCTGAATATTCTAGGAAGTAGTTCATCCGCAGCTATTTCGAGAAAATCCTCGGAAATTCTCTGGAAGTTCCATCCTCGGAACGTCTCATGAAATCATCCAATCTTTCCAGCAAGTACCATCCTCGGAACTTTCCCTAAAGTAGTCCTTCCACGAAATCATCGAACTTTCCTTGAAGACCAATCTCCGGAACTTTCCAGGCAGTAGTTCAACCTCGAGTATTTCCACGAAATCCTGGGAACTTTCCAGGAAGTAGCTCTTCCTAGGATGTTTCCAGAATGTACCAACCTCGATATTTTCCAGGAAGCAGTCCTTCCGGGAAATCCTTGGAACTTCCCAGGAAGATCAATCCTCGAAACTTTCCATGAAGTAGCTCAACGTCGGATCTTTCCGTGATATCTTCGGAAATTTCCAGGACAAATCCTTGGAACTTTCCCGGAAGTACTATCATCGGAATTTTATAGGAAGTATTTAACCCTTGGATCTTTCCAGGAAATTCTCGGAACCTTCCAGGAAGTTCCATCCTCTGGACCTTGCAAGCTCTTCCTCGGATATTAAATACTCGAAACTTTCCAGGAATCGGCCCTTCCAGGAAATCCACGGAATTATCCAGGCTGTTCCATGATCGGAACTTCCCAGGTATTTCTATCCTCGGAACTTTCCAGGAAGTAGCCCATTCTCGGAAATTGATTTCCTCTGAACTTTCCAGGAAGTAGCCCTTCATCGGATTTTGAATTCCTCGGAACATCCCAGGCAAACCTCGGAATTTTCCAGGAGGACAAATCCTTAGCACTTTCCAGGGAGTAGCTCATCCACGGATTTTCTTCCAGGAATTCCTCGAAACATTGGAGGAAATCTTCGGAACTTTCCAGGGAGTTCCATCCTGGAATTTACCAGGAAGTAACCCACCCTCGAGACTTCCCATGAAATCCTGGAATCTTTTCAGGAAGCAGTCCTTCCAGGAAATCCTCGGGACTTTCCAGGAAGTTCTTTGTTCGGAACCTTCATCAGATATTGAAATCATCGGAACTTCCCAGGAAATCCTCGGGACTTTCCAGGGAGTTCCATCCTGGAATTTACCAGGAAGTTCCATCCTGGAATTTACCAGGAAGTAACCCACCCTCGGGACTTCCCATGAAATCCTGGAATCTTTTCAGGAAGTACTATCATTGGAACTTTCCAGGAAGTAGCTCAATATTTCCAGGATAACCTCGGAACTTTCCAGGAAATCCTACCTTTCTACGAAGTGGCCCTTCCTCGGATATTTCCAGGAAATCCTCAAAATTATCGGGGAAATTTTATGTAAGAATTAATAGCAGACGTTTCCAAGTTAAGAAATGTGAAGATAAAAGCTAAATGAAGAAGTATAGAATAAATAATTGTTATACATTGTAGGAAAACAATTTATATTATAGAATAGATACATACATGTTGAAGACGAAAATGTGAGAGCCATTGTATTGGATGTGTGTCCATAGAGAAAGTGAAATACATGAAGTGTGCATGTTTTTTGCGGCTTTGGCCGGAGTTTTGCAGTCAGCAGGAGGTGGTTTGTGTTTTATCTCTCGATCAATGGCCGGACAAGTGAAAATATTTTAAAAATGTGTTTTGGGGAAAGGGGATCTTTTGAAGTGGTCGTCAAATGAAAAGACATGGACAGTTTTATGACTGAACTGCTTTTGACGTTGGCGTGAGACGGAAGAATTGTTGTGCGTGTGTGTGTGTGTGTTTGATGGGGGTGCGAGACAGGAGAGAGTAATGTTGATGGTGTGTGTGTGTGTATATGAGATAGAGAGAGAGAAAGCCAGAGAGAGATAACTAAAATTTTTCATTCAGTTTTTGTAGTGAGTGATTGACAGAATAACCGAGAGAGAGTAATTATATATGTATGAATAGCTTCAGTGATACACACTCATATACACACACGCAGGTTTTAATCGATTTTCTTGGTGACTATGGAGTGTTATGAAAAATATTAAGTGCGTTCCAATCTATGCACCCGTCTCCACATGTTTGCCATTTTTCACGCGAATCCACCCAGCCGTTTGACCGTGAACCGCGAGACAAGAAAGAATACAACGGTCGCCCATGTTCAATTTATATAATAGGTTAACGATACATTTCTAGCAAGTCAAGTGACAGAGAAGTAGCAACGGCTCCCTGTTTCCGTAAAGATATGTAGTTGTATATGGACAGAAGGTGGCTTTACTGGCGTTCTTGATCGAATGAGACAAGGCGAGAAGAGGTATTTTGATTTGTTGTGTATATGTATGTATATATGACTTTGTACCAGTATTTGTCCCGCAAGATTGCAAGACAACCGGTGTTGGTGTGTTTACATCCTCGTAACTTAGCTTTTAGGCAAAAGGACTAATAGAATAAGTAACAGGCTAGAAAATAAATGAGCACTGGGGTCAATTCGTTCAACTATAATTCTGCAAAGCAGTGCCCATGATTTGTTTCAGGCATTAGACTGCGACCAAAGACTCTCTCTCCCTCTCTCTCTCTCTCTATATATATATATATATATATTACTTGACTGTATATACCGCGTGTGTATATACACTTGTCCAGAAATTTACTGGAGATTGTAATGTTATTGGATTTCCATAACCATCGTTAGATCATTTCGTAGCATACATATTAAAACGTTTTGTATTTTTTTTCTTTTGTTCATTGATGACTGAGTTGGGATAATGGATGTGCAAGTGTTTCGGGAAATATTTACTTTGCGGTAGACATGTGAAAGACGAAGTGACGGCTAGATTTGAGTGAATATAGTCGCTGTTGTTTAAATCTAAGATGTTTCTGAGCAATCAGATTTATGGTCAAGTTCCATGAAGCTAAGACAAAACCTATCTCGAACCACATCTAATGGAGCCTTTCATTTTTAGGGTTTTATAGCGTTATTTAATGGCGGCGAGTTTACAGAATTGTTAGCTCGCTTAGTGGTATTTCTTTCGGGTCTTTACGTTCAGAGTTCATATCCCGTCAAGGTCAACTTTGCCTTTCATCCGTTCAGGCTCGATAAAATTAAGTACTAGTCAACAAGTGCGATCGATGTCTTCTGACCTTGAACTCTGCAGCAAATCGAAGTCCCTTTCAGGGAACCATGTAGTGACCCCGGTTGCTTATATGGTATGGAAACTGAGTAGCCGGCCATATGTGTCCTAAAGTTCAAGGAAACGATATTGCAGTTGCAGCAGTACATTTATTTCGCATGAATAAATGTACAATATTTAGTTAGCAGAGATTGAATTTACACTTGAAGTTGAAAACTTCAGTGTTAGATATGTACACACAACACCCAAGTGATTTACACACACACACACACACAGTATTTCGGATACGTCTCGGTGAGCAACAACTTAAGACATGGCTCCCAGAGTATGTTATAATTGAAAACGGTTTCCTTTGTCCAGATCAATTGTGGAAATGTTGATACTTCCTGGAAAGTTCCGGGTATTTCCTGGAAATATCCTAGGATGAGCTACTTCTTGCAAAGTTAGGATTTACTTCATGGAAAGTTCCGATGATTTCCTGGAAAGATCCGACGATCCTTGTGATTTCCAAGGATTAGTTTTCCTAGAATGTTCCTGGGATTTCCTGGAAAGATCCGAGGGTAAGCTACTTCCTGGAAATGCCCGAGGATTTGCTAGAAATATCGAGATTGAACTAATATCTGGAAACTTCCGCGGATGGTACTTCCTGGAAAGTTTCGAAGATGTGCTACCTCCTGGGTAGTTCCGAGGAGGGGGTTACATCCTGGAATGTTCCGAAGAGGGCTGCGAATTACTTCCTGGAGAGTTCCAAGGAAGGTGAGGAGGGGAGGAATTACTTTCTTGAAATTTCCGACGAGAGGAAGGAATTACTTCCTGGAAAATTCAGAGAAGGTGTAATTTCTTCCTGGAAAGTTCCACGGACTTAGAGGTGGGTAGTAATTACTTCATGGAAAGTTCCGAGGAGGAGGAATTATTTCCTGTAAAGTTTCAAAGAAGGGAAGGAAAGAAGGGGTGGAATTACTTCCTGGAAAGTTCCGAGGAAGGGGAGGAAGTGGATGAATTACTTCTTGGAAAGGTTCGATGAGGGGAGAAATTACTTCCTGGAAAATTCCGGAGGGAAGGAATTACTTTCTGGAATGTTCTGAGGAGGAGCGCTCATCATGCTGCTGTGGAATTTGGATGCTCCAATGTGTAATAGCACGTGCATGATAATCAAAATTTATACTCCCGAGTTTTACAAGCAACCGTCTTGAATGGACCGACCGCTGGTCAAGATGTTCTTATAACTCCAATGTCCCCCTCCCTCCGATACGATCTACAAGTTCAAGCGTCTTCAATTTCCTATCAAACTTGCCTTTGCAATGTCAATAAATAAGGCACAGGGTCAATCATTGCAAATGATTGGTTTAAATCTCGCAGAGCAAGTGTTCTCCCACGGTCAACATTACGTTGGATGCTCCTGTGTTGGCAGGACACAAAGTCTATACATTTGTGCATCAGAAGGGAAAACGAGAAACGTTGCCTACAAAGAAGCGCTCCACTGAAAAGACGGCATTTCTTCACATCTTCCAAATCACTCCACCCATCTGCCGTCTCAAAAGCTTCGTACTTGCCGCGCTAACGTAAGTCAATGTTTACACAACTTCACTCATTCACTCTTTCTCTTTCACACACACACACACACACACACACACGTCCATTTCATATATCTTTCGATTTCAGCTCTCTTCAAATAAAATATTTACAGATACAACTGCTTACAAAATTTGGGATTAATGTAAGATTTCTTTCTATGTTCATAATTAAATGTTTTAATGATAATACAGACGTCCAATAGAATAACTCCCAGAAACAGACTACGTACAAATTCTTTCTTCAGAACCCCTGAAGCCATTTTCTGACTGGAGGTTGATGAAATCTTCAAACAGCTAGAGGCTCCAATCAAAACAGGGGACCCGAAATGATAAGGTTGAGAAACGCTGTTATAGATTATGCCTAACCGAAAACGATTACAGCCACATCATCCAAACAAGCCGGGTGAAACCGGGTTTAGCTGCTAGTACAATATAAAAATGGTATCACGTGGTGTTGCGAATAAGGAGTTCAGCTCCCTTTAATGAGATCGTCGATTCAAGGACCGGACCGAACGGCAGATTTTGTCCTTGTGCAAAGTGCATCATTTCACATTGCTAAAGTTTGTTCAGCTGAAAATAAGTCTCCTCGTGCCGGTGCAGTCTCCAGTTGTCGCATCTTTGATATTCCGTCCGGTCATGGATGTGGGGGGGGGGGGGGGTCGAGACAGTGTCTGTTTTTGTTCGCGATTACAAAGGAACCTAAAACAATTAGTGAAAAAGTAGTACATACTGCCGGGTCATTTTCGCTTGCCGAGGGATAGCAGCTAAGCATGAAGATGAGGGACTTTTTGTTCCGTCATTCAGCTTGCTAATAATATATCGTTTAAAACAGTTCGGTAGCGTTTGTTGTACATATGGGTCAATCAAATCTACCTGAAATCCCACATTGTCCTCAATAACGAATAAACTATGTAACCCATTACTTATCAAAAAAAATGAGATGGTCGTGATTAAAATTATTTCGATTATTGATCAGCTAGATCAGGGCTTGCCTGAGATTTAAAAACAAACATCATTCTAAACAATTGCTTAACACAAAAACCGCCAAAAGTAAGTATCTTATCTGTCGCTAATCCTGTATTGAGTACAATAAAACAAAACTAAAATATCCAATATGTGAAAATGAGAAGGGAGTTCAGTGAAGATGCATCTACCCTGCTATACTTTTCAAATTACTCCTCAATAACTCTAGTGTAACAAACATGCAAACAAGAGTGGCATCTATAAAATCTATTTAGCATTTCGCTAGCAACACCAACCAATGTTACATTTGACACAATAAATATCTAATACATACAAAGACACAATATTAAGAACTACATTTCTACAAGATTCCTAACAAATACAGAAAAAAGCAGACATCTATAAAATGGTGCACAGACATCTTTTAGGTCACACAGACATCTTTTAGGTCACACAGACATCTTTTAGGTCACACAGACACCGTATGAGCCTAAAACAAACAGTATTTTGCGTCTATCATGACTTGTGATTTCAATATCTGAACCAAAAGTCAAAATAAAAGATGCTATTACAGATAGACTTATATTCTAATAATTGTAATGGCCATACATTTTATTCTCTTGAAATATTTAGTTCTTGTCATTTCTTGATAAATGAGATCATCACAGCTGCAAGATTCTTGTAATTCTCACCTGGCATCTTAGGTTGTATTGTAAGTCCGTTCTGTGAGAAGCTTCTTCATAATATTTAAACTATGTATACTATATGTTCGCAGCCTGTATAGACTTGCTGTGTTTGTTTTGTCTTGCCGTTAGCTCGGCGGTTAAGTTATAAAGAAAACACTAAAAAAAGCCTACAAATTGTTATTCTTCTGCTGTTAACACTTCAAACTGTAAGAAGGTATTTCCCAGATATGGCGAACATCAGCTGCATAATAATTGTTTTTATTTCTCCAAGAATCGAAGTTAGTTATAGTTTGGGCTGGGATGTTTAGTTCATATGTAATAACCACAATAATAACGGATATAGAATATTAAAAGTCTATATATTTTATATTCTTGATTTTTAAACTTTGAATGTCCTTCTTGCAATTTTCCCACATTAACATCAAACGGGAGAAATTATTTCCATAATGGTGGTACTTTTTTACACCCAAACAAGTTTGGACACCGTTTTTATTTTCAGGTTTCACAAATACGTATTAAATTTCGTATCTTCGTCTTAATATTTTTATTCGTGATTTTGTTTCTTCTAAGGACATGTTATATCAATCTTTTACGTGACAAAAACTTGAACAATATTCAGAGCAGTAGAAAAAAAGATAAATGCCTTTGAGATGTAAATCTGTAGAAGATTGAACAAAATAAGCTTAAAAGACAAGGTAATAAATGCTGCGGTTCTAGAAAAGTTGAAAGTTCAAAGACACCTATTGTTGAGAATCAAGTCCACAAAACTATCACATTTTGGACATAAAATGTGTCACGAGTCATTGCCTAAGACCATTCTGTCAGGAGTTGTGAAAGAGAAGAGAGTAATAGTCCGTCAAAAGACGTTTGTAGACTGATGACATCAAAGACTGGACTGGAAACAAGAGCCTGACTGACACAGAGAGAACTGGAGAGCGTTGGCAAGTGAACTCCTTTGGACACAAGGAGGATATCTGCCGAGTGGCTGATGACGATACTGCGAAGATATTGTCTCATAGTTAGCAATAATATGCCTTATATCTCCACCCTTCATTTGATGTTAGATCAATTCTTTGTGTGTCTATATATAATACCTACTTAAGATTCCTTGCTGTTCGAGTGCGTGTCCTTGACCTTCAAGGTGAGTTATGGATTTATCGCTACACCATGGTAGACTTTAGATGTGCTTATTCCCACCATGGTCTCTATTTACGGTTAGAGTCCCCACCTACTACTCCCTCACTGAATTGGTATTCTATTTGTTTTTCTTGACGTCTTATACAAGATATTCCACTGTACCTGAGGGAGAAGCCGTTGTCAGTTTTCATTCAATGTTTCTCCGTAATTTTATTAATTATCCTAACAAGTTTATTTTTTTATCACTTTCATGTTTGAGTAAAATTAGTCACCGAGATCTCTCCTCAGCTGGAGATGTTGCTTTATTGTAACAATCTCTGATTAATATTATGTTACGACAGACTTCGTGCCTCGCTCACCTCCCTTG